>NC_068296.1:985427-1020427 GCF_025860055.1 Xyrauchen texanus | reverse complement strand
GGAGGTGCATCATCTCGCTTTCCAAATAGTCGCGGGGCAGAACTGAGACGGGTCATTATTGTGATGTTCCGTGCTGCAGTCACCGATTTTTGACGTTATCGTTGTGTTAAGAGTGACGCAAAAGACCATTTGAAATCTAAATTGAGCAGCCTGAAAAACTAAAATCTGATTTCAATCGCATTTGAAACCACCTTCCGATGTGGTTTGAATCAGATTCAGTAAAATCAGATTTCATGTGGTTTTTGCTGTCCCAGACTATCAAAAACTCATCTGGATTCAATCTGGATATGCAAATAATAGTGGGAATGTATTGGGAATTGTGCATTCCAAATTGGGAGAAAGGGGGATAACGTTAAGCACTATCAGTCACATTCATTGTTTCATTTGTTGAGAAAAATCAAGCACTTCTGATGGATAAACGATACTTTGTAAAAGTATGTTTTTTTAATTATTATTAATTGACTTTTGTTGTTTTTTAAGGTTAATTTCACTCATTTAATTATTAGTAAATTTTTTCATTACTTCTTTAATTTCACGTCTATCAAAATGTAGTCGTGTCAGTTTGCCTGAAAGAACACAACACACGTACATGTCTTACGCACAATTTACACGTGGTTGGGAGCGAGTGTAAATTTCGTTTTTTACCAACTAACGTTTCGAAAATACGAAAAGTTTCATGAATCCGAGAATTTGAATCAGAACTGCTTTTTACACACACATTCGTTGCGCTCGTGTTTCATGTATGTAAAGGGAATTATGTAACACACAGCTCAAGTTGTGATCTCGATTATCTTTCGATTAGTTGTGCAGCCCTAGGATTAATCGACCAACATTTTTGGTCTCTGCAAAATTTCCGTTCTTCCAATTGTTTATAGTTTTGTTGACTTAAATTAACATTTACATTTATGCATTTGGCAGACGCTTTTATCCAAAGTGACTTACAGTGCACTTATTACAGGGACAATCCCCCCAGAGCAACCTGGAGTTAAGTGTCTTACTCAAGGACACAATGGTGGTGACTGTGGGGATCGAACCAGCAACCTTCTGATTACTAGTTATGTGCTTTAGCCCACTACGCCACCACCACTACTAGACTTTTACTCCAAAATGTTAAAACTGGTAATAATAAAGAATTTGAAGACAGAGTGTGTCCAAACTTTCGATTGGTACTTGACCTGAAGCCTTCATCCTGTCTTTATGCCACAGTTTATTACTGTTTTGATTTGCATTATGTTGACCTTTACCCTTTTTCAGTATCATTTGTTTGTCAATTCCGTGTCTCACTTTATCTGCAGGTGTTAGTTTTTGGAGAAGAGTCACCGTTCTGTGCCTCTCTTCTGTTGATTTATTTGTGTTATTCATTAATGCATTTATTTTGTGTGTTGTCTGTGCATTTCATCTACCTGTTCCCATTCTCATTTCCCATTGATTTGATTGTAGCCCCTTCCCACAAGTCCATGCGTCACGAGGCAGTCAGAGCCTGGTTGGATTCATTATCTGGAGGTAGAAGAAAATCAGTCCAGCAGCTTGTTTAAGTGCTAACACACATAATCGGCGCATGGCAAGATTATACGACACGTTTAACACCCCAAGTTGAACATACTGACTGCATGTTGAAACGTACTGAACAAACACGCGTCAATCATTCTGCATGATGGAGTTTCGACACACGCAGACTAATGCATGCATCTGTGTTTCCCTTCAGCAGTCTCTTGAATAATACAAAGTATGAAAGGTTTTAAAAAGAGACGTTTCTGTCGTCATTTATAAACTCGTGTTGTTCCAGTCCTGCTTGGCACAAGGCAACACCTGCAACACACACGTTACACGTGATGACTGATGCAACTAATGCATTTTTATAATTTTTTGTTTGGACAGTCTGTGCATAGTCATAACAAAAAATCTTACATAACAAAAAAAAATACATTTGGAGATGATGGTCCCTGGATGCTGGATGCCGTGTGTCCGCAGGGGGTTGATGACTGCATTTTGAAGGCACTTTTGTTGGCATTTCAAGGCACTTTGTGTCTAGAGTGCTGATCTAGAAAGAGGTCGGCCCCAATGCTAAAAACATCTTGAAGTATCTTCATGGTTCAGAGAACAGGCGCACAGGAAGCTTTGACAACAATAGACCTAAGAATGGAAGATATTGAAGCTGGACTACATCTTGGCTAGGGTCTGAAGATTTGCTTTGGTAATTGTCTAGTAATTAGACTCTCATTAGTGTGGCTCGTGAACGGGGGTGTCTCGGCTAAGTCTTCTTAAGACGTTTCTTTACCCCTCACACACATCCCAACCCATCCTCATCTGCTGGGTTTGAACCCCATCCATTTAACTGTGTGTAAATGGATATTTGCTTGTTAAACCACTAATGCTTTATTTGTGTGTGCTCTTGTATTTATTTTGGACATGTACACACTGCGGCTCAATACGGTTGTCAGTCGTCTTCTGGGTGTTTATTCCTGTTCTGTACACACCTTTTGGTGAAAATCCCATTCATTTATCCTATAGACGAATTGATTTTCAATGATAACTAATTTAAATCTTTAAAGACAGGGCTACAGTGAGCTACGGCGTTGTTCATCGATCAACTTCATCCAGCAGAGAAAGATCCACCAATCAGAGAACCGCATCCAAAGCGTGCCTTCAGAGTGACCACGTGCTCCCATGATGCACTGTGAATGACGTCATCGAGTCATGAGTCGGTCTCCCTTCACCCTTAAACCACTTATATGTCTACATATCGAGATATTTTGCAATAAACTTCTATACTTATAATCAACTACCTAAAATCAATAGCTTTATACACTCCCATTGACATCATTGGCAATGCTTCATGGGATTGTAGTTTGTGCCCTGATGAAAAACGGTACGTTTTGTATCTTTATGTCTGATTTTCACCAGTCAGTTGAGGTGGTTTGGGCATCTGGTAAGGATGCCCCCCTGGCCGCCTCCCTAGGGAGGTGTTTCAGGCACGTCCAGCTGGGAGGAGGCCTCGTGGAAGACCCAGGATTAGGTGGAGAGATTACATCTCCACACTGGCCTGGGAACGCCTCGGGGTCCCCCAGTCAGAGCTGGTTAATGTGGCTCGGGATAGGGAAGTTTGGGGCCCCCTGCTGGAGCAGCTGCCCCCGTGACCCGACTTCGGATAAGCGGTTGAAGATGGATGGATGGATGGATGGTGTTTGCCTCAAAACAAAGTGTGTAATGTTGTGATTCTCCTCTGGTTGGTTTGGTTCATGGTGCACAACTCTTTAATGGGTTTTATTAAACGTTGATGGAAGAAATGAATGGGAGAAACACTTCCTAGACGGATGAAAAAGTGGGCGGGCACTGTTGCACTCCATTGAAGAATATAAAACTATTGATTTAAATAAAATGAATAATAAAGTTGAGGTTTATAAATTATTGTCAACAATAAATTCCCCAATGGAGAAAATTAATGGGATTTGTTAGTTTAGTGTCGTAGAAGACACTCCTTTATTCTGCACATGGATCGAAAACGTACTTTTCAAATAAACGACTCTTTGCGGTGTGTACATGGCCATTTTATTTTGTGTGCTAATTGTATGAATACTGTCATTTTTTTGTGAATGACATGCTTTCCACTTTTGGATTCTTTGGCTTTTTAAATAAACACTTCGAGATTCATTCACACATATGTTCAGTTTTGGTAACACCTACTCTATGTTGGAGTTGTGTACTGTAGCTAGCTTATTATTTTGAAGGCAATGCCTATGGGCCTTATATATCTTCTCCTGTGACCCCAGATCCCTGTGAAGAGGAGGATGACCCGGAAGCAGAGGCAGAGAGTCCTGACATGGAGCCGGGCATGGAATTAGATCAAGGTTTGTCAAATCCACCTGGCAGATTTAGTTTAATTTAGTACATACCCCTTCTGGTCTCAGAGCTGTCCCAGTGCAGGGTTTTAGACAGTGTTATGTTTTCTGATGTCACAGAGGACATTCCTTCAGACGCCGAGGCTGAAGCTCGTTCCCACTGTTTAGATGAAGGGGCGACGCTTCCAGGGGAAAAAAGCCAACCAGAGTGCCAGGGACAAGTTTCCATAACTGGTAATTATAACCTAATCACAATCTTATAAACTCGTGCCTTTTTTTGTTTGAGACTGATGATTGAAAATCATCATTGTGAACACATCACATCATCAGGCGCTTGCCTCATAATTATTCTGACTTTGATGATTGAAAACTTTGCACAGGGGTTTTTTCGACTGGCTCTCCATCAATATTTGAGTCAATTTTATGTTGTCCTTGCAGAGAAAACCTTTGCAGCTCCAAGGGAACTGATTGTTGACGTTGTGCTATCTCCTATCCAAAAACCTGCTTTACCCATTGAGGAGGTAATATTGAATTTTGAAATGTAATTTCAGGGCTCTCATGGTCATGGATAAACTGGAAATATCAGGGAACTGTACAATTGTGTTTTCCAGGCCATTTTTCTAGTTGTGTTGTGCTCTAAAGTTCTTTGCTGGTTGAATATTTCTTTTAATAAAACTTGCTTGCAAGCGTAATGTCTGATTTGTAAGCGAATCACCCTTTTGAGCTGGTTTGTGCATTGGCTTAACCAGTTCGCAAATTGGTATGAATCATTTATTACAGGGTTTCCACAATCATGGGAATCCAAGAAATATCTGGGAATTTTAAAATGGTATTTTTCACACCTGGAAGTAATGAACAAAACCCTAAAAGTTACAGAGTTACACTCAGCTACCATTATTTTGGTTAAATCGCCAAAATAATGCTCTTGTGAAGAGTACAACTTGCTCACTAGCCAAAATTATGTTCAAAAATTGGTCTGAATCAAAACCACTGGAAAAGTCAAGGGATTTTATTGATTATTGGTTGCTTTTTTTGACAATCCAACTTGAAAGGACATGGGCGTTACTTTTCTCAAAGCATGGGAACCCTGTAATAGTCTCTTGTTGGGCTCACTTGTTTGCCCAGTATTTGAAGCTGCTACTGAAGCCATTACATACTGTAAAATTCGTTTTTTTTTCTCAAAATTTTGTCCCCTACAGTTGAAAGAGTCTTCTCCTGTAATATTGGTGAAATCTCCAGGGGAACGTTTCTTCCCTGAGCCCAATTTACCCGAAGATGTCAAGCCAAACGCTCCACCGCCACAGACTACTGATGATAAAAGTCCCCTTTTTCCTGTCGCTCAAATTCTCGCGACATCCCCAATCTGCTCCCAGCCTGTTCCACACCCAGATACAGTGTCTCCCAAATCTCCTGTCCAGCCCCAGCCATGTGCCTGTTCTCCAGCAGGTAATCCTTTGTCTCCAATCTGTGCCCAGTCACAACCCTGCCACGAGCCGACCTCACCCCTCATCACAAGCTCCCCAGTCAGGACTCAGCCGGTCCCGGCCATCACATCCACTCCTTTAGCTAAACCTGCTTCTGAGAAGAGAACTGAGGAACCTTTGAGTGCTCCAAAAGATTCAGAGGCAACGCCTATAAAGAAGACAGACCTCATTGAGGAGTTCTGGATGAAGAGCGCGGAGATCCGAAAGAGCTTAGGACTCACTCCTCTCGACAGAAGCCAAACAACAGCAGAGAAGAGCATTGTGAAAGCTCTAACCCTTGAATCACCTTCGCCCAAGTCTTATACCCCAGAGGACTTCTCTGAAGAACAGAAGCCAACCTTCACAGGTCGATCAATCATACGTAGGATCAACATTACTTTGGAAGGACAGGTCATATCTCCCGTTGAACCCAAGAGTAATTGTTCGGATAAGAAGGACTTGAGCAGCAGTTCAGGATTGGGTCTAAATGGAAGCGTGACCACCAGTCAGACTGCAGCTAGTGATAGCTACAACAACTCTGACTCCACCATGCTCACCCCTCCATCCAGCCCTCCTCCACTTCCACCCAATGAGGAGCCGGCTGCCCTCAAGAACAACAAGCCTCATGTTTCTTGGGACAACCTCCTGGAAGCAACCGAGGAGCCCAAATCTGAGACTGCACCCACGAAACCGAAGACTCAAGTCAGTCCTCCTCAACCAAGACCTGTCACGGCCCCAGTGGCGGCTCCTCGAGCTAACCCACCTGTTGTGATGAGGGTAAAAGAACCAAATAAACCACGCAGGGAGGAAGTGAGGAAGTCTTTTGTGGAGTGCATAGATGAGATACCATTTGCTGATGACGTGGAAGACACGTACGACGACCGCACCCCTGATACAAGTGCTCTGGAAAAGTTTTACACACCACCGACAAGCAAGGTCAGCAGGGAAAAACCACCTTTCCACCTGGCATTGGCAATGGAAAACGGCAAGCCCAACATTCCTGGAGGTGTGTCCCGGACAGCAAAGGGTTCTCAACAGTTCTCAGCAGAAGCCAAGGAAATTGCAGAAGAGCGGATAAGGGCACGGGAAAAGTCTGTGAAGAGCCAAGCTCTGAAAGTCGCCATGGCCCATCAGCTCACTAAGATGAAAGAATCAGAGGCTGCCAAGGGCACTGTGGCAAAAGTTGCCTGGAACGTTACAGAGGCAACAGGGAAAAATGAAAAGCATTCAAAAGCCCCCAAGGACTCTGCTGTAAAAGCCTTGGAGTCCAAAAAGCAGACGGATGTGCTCCCTGATCGTGTCTTTACCTCTCCGGTCAATAAGACCTTGGACAGTTCGGTCACTTCTTCAGAGAGCTCCACTGGGGGCAAAAGCAAGAAACGCAGCTCACTTTTTTCTCCACGTAAGAACAAAAAGGAAAAGAAAGCCAAAAATGAAAGTAGACTCTCTGGCACTGAAAAGACACCACCCAAGCACAAGTCTCTATGGAAGGCGGTCTTTTCTGGGTACAAGAAAGACAAAAAGAAGAAAGATGACAAGTCGTGTCCAAGCACACCCTCAAGCTCTACAACTGTAGATTCAGGGAAGAAAAAAGATCCTTCTCTGGACAGGTCCTCAGGTTAGCTGAATATCTGTCATTTATATGGGGAGAAAAAATGGGGAAAAGCACTTTTTGAGTGTCAATAACTCCAGAAGTATTAAAGATATCATAATACCCTTTTCAATCCTGGTTCTGAACAAACGTTCCTTTTGGTATGTTCATTTTCAAGGCCCTATATGGTTAAACCCCAGAGATATGTGGCTCTCAATACGTCTGCATTCATAAATCTGCAAAGCTCTGAAATGCATTATTAGGGGTCCAAGCACCAAACATAAACTACTGTATTTGCACTGATTTGCTCAGGCTATTCTTGTTTTTCTGCCCTCAAAGTGCCTGGCCACGAATCAGAGATCCCAAACTTGGTGGAATGGTCCCAAATCCCCCACACTCCTCAGGCACGCACAAACACCCATCATACATTAGGTGGCACTATTATTAGCACATTCACATTTTCGCTAATAACTCTGGAACCTTATGGGCTAGAATCAAAATTCAGTAGTTTCAGCTCCTTTGGTGTTGAATGGTGCTTAATTGGTTTAATGTGAATAAATAAATGTACATTTCAAGTTTCAGCATGATTTATACTTCAGACTTTTGTTGGCCAAGAAAAAGTAGCTTCATACCATGTGACCCCATTTATCAACCTTTGACAATTGGTACAATTTAACAAATTTAGAGCCCCATATATCTGGGATTTAACCATGTAGAGTCTTACAAATGAAGATACAAAAAGAAAAGTTTGTTCTGAACCAGAATCTAAAAGGATTTTAAGATATCTTTAATATGTCTGGAGTTACAGGCACTATAACATACAGAAAATCAAGTTTTTTCTCATATTTGGACTCACACCATTGGCATATAATGCAACAATTGTTGCTGAAGTCAACTGATTTCAGTAATAGATCTACCAATCTCAGCGTAAGCATAAAATAATGACACTGACACCTTTATAAGGTTATATTTTTTACATGTAGTTTTGCTCCTAAATCATAGGCGGAAATTGTCATTTGGGCCTTGCTCTACAAAATAATGGATTACTGGATTAATATTGATAAATGGCTTTTAATATTTTGGCTTTCATCATCATTTATGTTTATCTTTTTTCAAAAAGAAAAATCAGCTGGTGAAGTTTCTGAAATGTGTTTGATTTGACTTGGAATAACCCTTCATCCTCAACCTTCAACCTCAAGTTGTTCCAAACCCATAAGTCTTCTTTTTCTTTCTTTCTTGTGGAACACAATTGGAGTTATTTATACCAGAATGTCCAAGCTGTTTTTTTCTATCCAATAAATGGTGACCAGGCTGTCAAACAAGATTTTCAATGTAAGATTTTGAGTTGACAAAGAAGCTGAAATTGCAGTCTGTTCCTCACTCAAACCATAATATAGCTTTTGGAGATTTGGAATATAGTGCACATGTCATATGGCTTTCCCTTTACACTTTTATTGTGCCAGTTTTTTTGGAGTTTGACAGCCAATAATGCCCATTGGCTTTCATCATATGGTTACTAAACTGCTCCTTTGGTGTTTCAAAGAGGCAAAAAAAGAAAGACATACAGGTATAAAACAATTTGAGGGTGAGTACCTGATGGCTGAATGAAATATCTGGTGATCTATCCCTTTAAACTCATGAGTTATGAAGTTTAAATATTGCCACTGGGATTAATTTAACTTACACATGTCTCGTTGAATTCTCTTTCAACTGTTGATGTTCTTATGCAAGTTTGTCTTTAATTCACTCATGTAGATTTACGTTTGCGAAGAAATCTCAGCTTTTCCGAGGACTCTGATCTCTCCTGTGATGATGTTCTGGAAAGATCTTCTCAGAAGTCCAAGGCTGATGTAAGTTTATTATAATATTTAGAGAGCTTTTTCCTCTCTCTCTCCAATTTTAATGAAATCTTTTGCTGTTCTCAGCGTCACGTGGACCTGTTTGACTTGGTGTCAGATTTGAAAAGCAACACAATGAAAGAGGAGAAAGACAAAGAAAGGGATAAGGACAGGGCGAGGAAAACGGGGAGAGTTTTGGAGAAAGGAAAGGGGAGGGAGAATGATAAAAGAGTGAAAGAAATGAGGTTAAAGGATAAAGGAAAAGACGAGGAGGTATTTCAATGTGAATGCACAGCAGGGATGTGTGAAAATACTCAATTTCAGGCAAAACTTGAATGCAACAACATGCAGACATTACAATTAAAATATACAGTATTTCAAGACATTGTACAGCCATTGTCATTCATAAGCTGTAAAAAATTGAGTATCTTCTGTCCTGCTGTGTTTGTGTGGAGGTGAATAGAGAGAAACTGGAGCCAGGTGTATAGATGCGCTAAAGTAGGCCGCCTTACGAAAATTTTCCTTTAATTTACTAGAAGCAAGTGTTTTCTTGACGGGCAGTGCTCATCTGGCTCTCCCCTAGTAGTGGATGTAGATTTATAAATATGGTCTTTGTAGTTTATTGGTGCGTTCATGTCAGAATTACTGTAATAACGAGATTCCGACTTGCAAAAACTGTTCACATCTTCATAGAACTTAAGTCAAATTCACCCAAAAATATGCCATTGTATGAACGCTATGACTCGACAGTTGTGGCGTCATTAAGGACAATATGGCTGCAGCCTCAACAGTTAAAGGTATGTACAGTGGCAAGAAAAAGTATGTGAACCCTTTGGAATTAGCTGGTTTTCTGCATTAATTGGTCATGAAATGTGATCTCATTTCATTATAGTCACAAAGTGGTCTTTTGCAACTGCAGGTGCCCATGCAATGTCAGCGGCCTCCTTCATGATGTCCTGGCATGAATACCATTTCCTGTTTAATGTTTTCTGTATAGTAGACTCATGAACAGAGATGTTAAACAGTTCCAATGATTCCTTCAAGTCTTTATCTGTCACTCTAGTGTTCTTCTATACCTCATTGAGCATTCTGCGGTGTGTCCTTTGAGTCATCTTGGCTGGACAGCCACTTCTATAGTACTAAATCACCTCCATTTATAGACAGTTTGTCTAACGGTGGATAGATGAATATCTAACGGCCACTTCTAGAGAGAGTACCTATAGTACTAAATCACCTCCATTTATAGACAGTTTGTCTAACTGGACGGATGAATATCTAACAGCCACTTCAAGTGAGAGTACCTATAGTACTAAATCACCTCCATTTATAGACAGTTTGTCTAACTGTGGACGGATGAATATCTAACAGTCAATTCTAGAGAGAGTACCTATAGTACTAAATCATCTCCATTTATAGACAGTTTGTCTAACTGTGGACAGATGAATATCTAACGGCCACTTCTAGTGAGAGTACCTATAGTACTAAATCACCTCCATTTATAGACAGTTTGTCTAACTGTGGACAGATGAATATCTAACGGCCACTTCTAGAGAGAGTACCTATAGTACTAAATCACCTCCATTTATAGACAGTTTGTCTAACTGTGGACAGATGAATATCTAACGGCCACTTCTAGTAAGAGTACCTATAGTACTAAATCACCTCCATTTATAGACAGTTTGTCTAACTGTGGACAGATGAATATCTAACGGTCACTTCTAGAGAGAGTACCTATAGTACTAAATCATCTCCATTTATAGACAGTTTGTCTAACTGTGGACAGATGAATATCTAACGGCCACTTCTAGTGAGAGTACCTATAGTACTAAATCATCTCCATTTATAGACAGTTTGTCTAACTGTGGATGGATGAATATCTAACGGTCACTTCTAGAGAGAGTACCTATAGTACTAAATCACCTCCATTTACAGACAGTTTGTCTATCTGTGGACAGATGAATATCTAACGGCCACTTCTAGTGAGAGTACCTATAGTACTAAATCATCTCCATTTATAGACAGTTTGTCTAACTGTGGACAGATGAATATCTAACGGCCACTTCTAGTGAGAGTACCTATAGTACTAAATCATCTCCATTTATAGACAGTGTGTCTAACTGTGGGCAGATGAATATCTAACGGCCACTTCTAGTGAGAGTACCTATAGTACTAAATCATCTCCATTTATAGACAGTTTGTCTAACTGTGAACAGATGAATATCTAACGGCCACTTCTAGAGAGAGTACCTATAGTACTAAATCATCTCCATTTATAGACAGTTTGTCTAACTGTGAACGGATGAATATCTAACGGCCACTTCTAGAGAGAGTACCTATAGTAGTAGATCACCTCCATTTATAGACAGTTTGTCTAACTGTGGACGGATGAATATCTAACGGCCACTTCTAGAGAGAGTACCTATAGTACTAAATCATCTCCATTTATAGACAGTTTGTCTAACTGTGGACGGATGAATATCTAACGGCCACTTCTAGAGAGAGTACCTATAGTACTAAATCACCTCCATTTATAGACAGTTTGTCTAACTGTGGACGGATGAATATCTAATGGCCACTTCTAGAGAGAGTACCTATAGTACTAAATCACCTCCATTTATAGACAGTTTGCCTAACTGTGGACGGATGAATATCTAACGGCCACTTCTAGAGAGAGTACCTATAGTACTAAATCATCTCCATTTATAGACAGTTTGTCTAACTGTGGACGGATGAATATCTAACGGCCACTTCTAGAGAGAGTACCTACAGTACTAAATCACCTCCATTTATAGACAGTTTGTCTAACTGTGGACGGATGAATATCTAACGGCCACTTCTAGAGAGAGTACCTATAGTACTAAATCATCTCCATTTATAGACAGTTTGTCTAACTGTGAACAGATGAATATCTAACGGCCACTTCTAGAGAGAGTACCTATAGTACTAAATCACCTCCATTTATAGACAGTTTGTCTAACTGTGGATGGATGAATATCTAATGGCCACTTCTAGTGAGAGTACCTATAGTACTAAATCATCTCCATTTATAGACAAACGGTCTATAAATGGAGATCGTTTGTCTGTGGGCAGATGAATATCTAACAGCCACTTGTAGTGAGAGTACATATAGTACTAAATCACCTCCATTTATAGACAGTTTGTCTAACTGTGGACTGATGAATATCTAACGGCCACTTCTAGTGAGAGTACCTATAGTACTAAATCACCTCCATTTATAGACAGTTTGTCTAACTGTGGACTGATGAATATCTAACGGCCACTTCTAGTGAGAGTACCTATAGTACTAAATCATCTCCATTTATAGACAGCTTGTCTAACTGTGGACAGATGAATATCTAACGGCCACTTCAAGAGAGAGTACCTATAGTACTAAATCATCTCCATTTATAGACAGTTTGTCTAACTGTGGACAGATGAATATCTAACGGCCACTTGTAGTGAGAGTACATATAGTACTAAATCACCTCCATTTATAGACAGTTTGTCTAACTGTGGACTGATGAATATCTAACGGCCACTTCTAGTGAGAGTACCTATAGTACTAAATCATCTCCATTTATAGACAGCTTGTCTAACTGTGGACAGATGAATATCTAACGGCCACTTCAAGAGAGAGTACCTATAGTACTAAATCATCTCCATTTATAGACAGTTTGTCTCACTGTGGACAGATGAATATCTAACGGCCACTTCTAGTGAGAGTACCTATAGTACTAAATCACCTCCATTTATAGACAGTTTGTCTAACTGTGGACAGATGAATATCTAACGGCCACTTCTAGTGAGAGTACCTATAGTACTAAATCATCTCCATTTATAGACTGTTTGTCTAACTGTGGACAGATGAATATCTAACGGTCACTTCTAGTGAGAGTACCTATAGTACTAAATCATCTCCATTTATAGACAGTTTGTCTAACTGTGGACAGATGAATATCTAACGGCCACTTCTAGTGAGAGTACCTATAGTACTAAATCATCTCCATTTATAGACAGTTTGTCTAACTGTGGACAGATGAATATCTAACGGTCACTTCTAGTGAGAGTACCTATAGTACTAAATCATCTCCATTTATAGACAGTTTGTCTAACTGTGGACAGATGAATATCTAATGGCCACTTCTAGAGAGAGTACCTATAGTACTAAATCACCTCCATTTATAGACAGTTTGTCTAACTGTGGACAGATGAATATCTAACGGTCACTTCTAGTGAGAGTACCTATAGTACTAAATCATCTCCATTTATAGACAGTTTGTCTAACTGTGGACGGATGAATATCTAACGGCCACTTCTAGAGAGAGTACCTATAGTACTAAATCACCTCCATTTATAGACAGTTTGTCTAACTGTGGACGGATGAATATCTAACGGCCACTTCTAGAGAGAGTACCTATAGTACTAAATCACCTCCATTTATAGACAGTTTGTCTAACTGTGGACGGATGAATATCTAACGGCCACTTCTAGAGAGAGTACCTATAGTACTAAATCATCTCCATTTATAGACAGTTTGTCTAACTGTGGACGGATGAATATCTAACGGCCACTTCTAGAGAGAGTACCTACAGTACTAAATCACCTCCATTTATAGACAGTTTGTCTAACTGTGGACGGATGAATATCTAACGGCCACTTCTAGAGAGAGTACCTATAGTACTAAATCATCTCCATTTATAGACAGTTTTTCTAACTGTGAACAGATGAATATCTAACGGCCACTTCTAGAGAGAGTACCTATAGTACTAAATCACCTCCATTTATAGACAGTTTGTCTAACTGTGGACGGATGAATATCTAACGGCCACTTCTAGTGAGAGTACCTATAGTACTAAATCATCTCCATTTATAGACACGTTTGTCTAAATGTGGGCAGATGAATATCTAACAGCCACTTCTAGTGAGAGTACCTATAGTACTAAATCATCTCCATTTATAGACAGTTTGTCTAACTGTGGACAGATGAATATCTAACGGCCACTTGTAGTGAGAGTACCTATAGTACTAAATCACCTCTATTTATAGACAGTTTGTCTAACTGTGGACTGATGAATATCTAACGGCCACTTCTAGTGAGAGTACCTATAGTACTAAATCATCTCCATTTATAGACAGCTTGTCTAACTGTGGACAGATGAATATCTAACGGCCACTTCAAGAGAGAGTACCTATAGTACTAAATCATCTCCATTTATAGACTGTTTGTCTAACTGTGGACAGATGAATATCTAACGGTCACTTCTAGTGAGAGTACCTATAGTACTAAATCATCTCCATTTATAGACAGTTTGTCTAACTGTGGACAGATGAATATCTAACGGCTACTTCTAGTGAGAGTACCTATAGTACTAAATCACCTCCATTTATAGACAGTTTGTCTAACTGTGGACAGATGAATATCTAACGGCCACTTCTAGTGAGAGTACCTATAGTACTAAATCATCTCCATTTATAGACCGTTTGTCTAACTGTGGACAGATGAATATCTAACGGTCACTTCTAGTGAGAGTACCTATAGTACTAAATCATCTCCATTTATAGACCGTTTGTCTAACTGTGGACAGATGAATATCTAACGGTCACTTCTAGTGAGAGTACCTATAGTACTAAATCACCTCCATTTATAGACAGTTTGTCTAACTGTGGACAGATGAATATCTAACAGCCACTTCAAGAGAGAGTACCTATAGTACTAAATCATCTCCATTTATAGACCGTTTGTCTAACTGTGGACAGATGAATATCTAACGGCCACTTCTAGAGAGAGTACCTATAGTACTAAATCACCTCCATTTATAGACAGTTTGCCTAACTGTGGACAGATGAATATCTAACGGCCACTTCTAGAGAGAGTACCTATAGTACTAAATCACCTCCATTTATAGACCGTTTGTCTAACTGTGGACAGATGAATATCTAACAGCCACTTCTAGAGAGAGTACCTATAGTACTAAATCATCTCCATTTATAGACAGTTTGCCTAACTGTGGACAGATGAATATTTAAAGCTCTTCCAGATAACTTTGTAACCCTTTCCAGCTTCATGCAAAGCAACGATTCTTGATCGTAGTTCTTCTGAGATATCTTGGTCCACGTCAGCAGATGCTTCTTGTGAACCGCAAACTCAAAATATTTGAGTGCTTTTTATAAGTCAAAGTAGCTCTAACCCACACCTCCAATCTCGTTACTTTAATCAGACGCCTGGTTCGCTGACGCCTGGTTCGCCAACTCCTGACTCTAAATAGCTTTTGTTGATGTCATTAGCCTAGGGGTTCACATTCTTTTTCCAACCTACACTGTGAATTTTTAAATGAAGTATTCAATAGGTACAAGAACAATACAATAATGTGTGTGTTATTCGTTCATTATTGAAACTTGAGAATGAAGATCAAACCAGATTTGAAGACAAATTTATACATAAATGCACGTAATTCTAACGGGTTCACATACTTTTTCTTGCCACTGTATTTCTGATTGATAAACCATTTTATTATGCATTTGTTAGCCGGAGCACTTTCATTGTTCTTTAACATTTTGCAAGATCATCTAGAAGTGAATTAATGTAGCAATTCAATATTTTGCTGTTATCAACAACAACAACAACAACAACAACAACCCGTTGTGGCGTTATTAATTAATTAATTAACAAATAGTTTCTCAGTTCGATGGCGTGAACAACTCCATGTTGAATCTCCAAATTGTCGTCTTGTATTTACAGTAATTCCAGCATGAGCTACTATTCTTTTAAATTGTAATTTAGTTGCTTATGTGTTGAGTTTACTAACTGGTCCAGTAATGTTTTAGTGTGCACTGTAACCTCCAGCACAGTTTAGCAGACTCTTTTAGATCGGTCACATATTAGTTTGAGCTTGTACACTCATCCCCACGTCCTTAAATGTTTAGTCTTGTGTTTCCGTGCTGTCATAGAATGCAGATTTGATTTAATTGTACATTAACACATCTAATCGCATAATTTGTTTTGTGTTTGTTTTGCTTTTTTTTTTTCCAATGTATTTTTCTCTTTTTAAGTCTGTTTATGTACCTCATGCATTGGCGTTCAAGAGGTCGTATGCTACAAAGGTAGTGTGTTCATTCATTCCCATTGGTCTACCATTTCTAAGCATGTCGTATTACACCGTAACTCTTGTCTCTTATTATTGGTCCAAACCTTTATGCTTTATTACTAACAATGTTCTTCAGCATGGTGAAGGCTATAGCACCCGCTTTCTGCTGGAGGATGTAACTGCATCACATGGCATTCTCCAAAGGCTTTTGGCGCTGTTGATCTGAATACTGCTACTTATCCACCGTTTCGTAGCTTTTACTAGACCTCTGTGGATTCCTAAAGCAGCTTTTCTCTCCAGACTCCACTGGATGCAATTTATATTGTCTGTCTATTATAATTTTGTCCTTTTTATTAGCTCCAAGCTAAAATGTCCTAATGCAGAACTATTATTTCATTGTAAATATTTGGGTGATATTTTTTTTGAGCTTTTAGCTCGGTTAGTTTCTTTGTTTTACCGTATTTCTCAAGAGTTGGTGCTCTATTATTAGTGTTAGGTCGATTAGTCTGCCAATATTTGTCCATTTTGCGATTATCGTATCGGCCGAGAACCGTGTTGGCTTGGCCAATTAACAGAAGTGTTAACTTTCCAAAATCGACCAGAAGTTTCGTCAGTTCATATTCAAATACTTCTGTTTTCAACGTTTTAAATTTTTTGAGTTTACCTAAAAGTATCGATACTGATGTTGTATCGAAAATATCGTAAAATAAGTATTTTTATTTGGTTACCACGAACAATAATCGTAATCTTCAAAGTGAAATAAATGGATTGGCCTATATTAGCAAATACTTGTGCAGGATGGGAACTGTTTCTTCTTCGGCTCATCTTAACATCTCAACGGACACGCGCTTGTGACGTCACAAGACTCGTTCAAACAAGAGGGATCAGTGCCTTGTCGAGCTAATCAGAGAAAATCAGACAAACAGCTTCTGGTGTGTAGTCTAGGGCTTCTATACATACGTCGTATGTCCTCCTATCAGTTTTAGGATTTTGCGTATGCCCACATGAATTAATTGATTAATAGAGATTCTCTCTAAACGCGCTCTGAGATGCACTGGCGAGACAGACAGTCGGACTGAGCTGATCCACCAATCAGAACATTCATTTCAGACGCGCTTGGATATTAACCAATCATATCTTCCGTTTCAGTAAGGGGCGGGATATTTCCAGCATCTGATTCACAAACATCCCTGGAGAAACTATCATTTGCACTGCATATTTATTTCCCTTCTAAACGTAAATATATGTATATACATTTAAATGTAAATTATGCAATTAAACTTTGTGAAAATACTGCATGTTATTGCACCCCTGATAGTTTTTGATGCTCTTTTTTTGCCCTTTACTGCTGTCCGTGGTGCCTTTTTCTGGTGATATCAAATAATTTATATAGTAGGAAAACAATTTCACTCGACACAGAAAAACACATAATATTACACAAATAAATAAAAAACATTCATTATATAGGCTATATATGGTAATGCAAGTTATCGTGACCATTACTACACTCATATTAATGCTTAACAGTTTATTGCGTATTATGAATTAGTTTATTAGTTAGAATAACAATCAAGTATTAACAATTTTCATAGTAGCATAATAAAAGGAACAATAATGACACCTATTAATTTAAATACATATTTAATTTGAAGTTACTATACCATTGAACCCATTGATTTACTACAGTAATATTGTAGTAGTAACCATGGTTACTTGTGTGGTAACTATGGTTTAACTAAATACCACGGTTACACTATACTGTATTACTGTAGTGAATCGGTAAATTTTTGTAAGGGTAAACAAAACATTTTCTGTTTAGGCAAAATAATAATAATAATGACTTGAATAATGACTAAAATTATTATTTTAAATTACCCATTTTATTCAAAGTAATCACAAAAAAATCTATTTAACAGAAGTATTGGTATCGACGATATTGGACTTGAAAATATTGGTGTCGAATCGAAAATAAGTGGTATCGCCCATCCCTAAAATATGTAAATGTTGCAGAAAAAACTTTAGAAATTGTACATCTGATTTGCTGTTGTTTAATTGTATTATGAGCATTTATATCGGCCACCCTGCACTCTGCATATCGGTATCCTCCACATTGGCCAGTAAAAAAGCCAAATCGGTCGACCACTATTTATAGTCATAAATCACAAGTTGGCCCAGACAGAACGGACTTGATTTAAGCTGCGTTCACACTTCACTTCGTGCTCCATTCACTCTCGTTCAAACGCACACGAATGAGGAAGACCGGAAATGCAAGCTCAGGAGAAGACAAAACTTCACTTTTGTGACACTCAAATTCATATGACGAGGAGACGTGTGACCAATAGAATATAGAAACGTCACGCTGACCTCTTGACCTCATTGTGGTGCAGGACATCATTTAGCACGCTAAAAGTCACTTTATCGGCGTTAGCACATCTGAGGAAATACGTAAAGGCATTTGATGCAAATAAAAGTCCAGGATTTCTTCCTCGAGTTGCTTCAGCATTTAATGTCGGTGTCAAATCAGCTTTCTGTGCTTTAGCGGCACCAGTTGCGCCGATTGTGTTAGCTGCAGCAGCTTCTGACACGTGATCAAAAGCTCATATTTTATTGGTCAGGGCATTTCATAATGGAGCAACAGGTGTGAATGGCTCCATTGGAATCCATTGTTTCTATTCAAAATCTTCATTTTTGGTGTGAAAAGGCCTTAAGGCTGACCATAAACGCTCATGGGATGCCAGACAAGGATCCACCTATAACTGACCTGGAAACAGTTTACAGGACTGCTGAATCTCACTTTTAATTTCCTGTTGCAGAAGACGTACACGGAGGAGGAACTCAATGCCAAACTGACTAAGAGAGTGCAGAAAGCAGCACGGAGGCAAGCCAAACAAGAGGAGCTCAAGAGGCTCCACAGAGCCCAGGTGAAAAACTACTCATGATTTATTACATCTAGGTGTCAGAAGACTAAATATACGCCATCATCATGATGAAGAGTTAGAGCGTGAAAGAAGCTCCTTTGTGATTCCTCAGATCATTCAGAGGCAGCTGGAGCAGGTGGAGGAGAAACAGAGGCAGTTAGAAGAGCGAGGGGTCGCCGTGGAGAAAGCGCTGCGAGGAGAAGCAGGTATTTCTCTATTTCTGTCCGATGGGAACGTTCCCTCTGTTACGCTGCTACAGGGTTAAAGATTCACGGCTGAGTTCATAACTCATGCTTAACTCTTGAGGTACATTTTGACCTTATGAACAATAGTGCTTCGTGCTTTTAGTTTTCTTAGTTTTTATTTATATCAGATCTTGCTTCACGAAAATAAATATTTCCTATAAGTCTGTTCAATCAACAGCGTTTGTGCAACATTAATTTTGACTCACCCCTTGTTTAGTTGCAGCCACAAGATGTAAATGGTATGAATACTACCTAACCTTTTCTGTCTAAAGTTATATAATACTACTTTAATTATATATAGCGCAACTTTTAGCAGTTTAGCACAAAGTCAGGGCCGCCGCTGGCCAAATTGGTGCCCTACGCAGAGTTCCAGGTGGACGAGTGGGGGGGGTTCGCGTGATATGAGCGTGAAGCGATCGTCTGTGTTCCGCAACTCCTTTCGGCTCCTTGAATAACATATAACGTGCGGGTAAGGGCAGCCGGTGGACTTTCTGGTGCCCTCCTAGGGTAAGAAGGTGCCCCCCTAGGGAGTTGGTGCCCTACGCAGACTGCTTATAGGCGGTGCTGCACAATGTGCTTCACAAAACATACAATCAAAACACACTCCGGTAACCACTAAAATGTACAAAGTAGTAAAAGCAAGTTTATACAAATGAGACTTAAAAACAGACTCCGATTCATCAGATCTAATATCCCAGGACAGGCTGTTCCATAATCGTGGGGCGTTCACTACAAACACTCTCTCACCTGTAGTTTATATCTGGATCTTGGAACAGCAAACAGTTCATGAACAGAAGCTCTAAGATGTCAAACTGTTTCATAAGGTCTTCTAAGTAATGTTCAGGTGCAAAACCATGTAGTGCTTTATATGTAATTATAAAAATCTTAAAATCAACCCTAAAATGAATTGGGGACCAAAGCAGAGAAGCTAAAACTGGAGTAATAAGATTAATAGACCTAGTTCGTGTCAAAAGTCTAGCGACTGATTGTAGCCGTGCTAAAGTGCGTTGATTTTAAAGAGCCCATATTGTGCTCATTTACAGGTTAATAATTAAATTTTGCCGGTCTACTAGAATAGGTTTACACGCTTCAATGTTCAAAAAATTAATTATTTTTCTCATACTGTACACCTCTTTTCACCCTCTGTCTGAAACGCTCTGCTGTAGCTCCTGTCTCTTTAAAGCCCCCCCTTTCTGAAAAGCCCAGTCTGCTCTGATTGGTCAACCGCTTACAGCGTGTGTCAGAAATGTGTAACGCCCCTTACCATAACCGAGTTTCAGCTTAAAGTAGCCTTTAGGCATTCTTTGGAGGGGGTCTGGGTATCTCAGCGAGTATTGATGCTGACTATCACACCTGGAGTCGTGAGTTTGAATCCAGGGTGTGCTGAGTGACTCCAGTCAGGTCTCCTTAGCAACCAAATTGTCCCGGTTGCTAGGGAGGGTAGAGTCACATGGGGTAACCTCCTCGTGGTGGTGATTAGTGGTTCTCTCAATGGGGCGTGTGGTGAGTTGTGTGTGGATCGTGGAGAGTAGCATGAGCCTCCACATGCTGTGAGTCTCCGTGGTGTCATGCACAACGAGTCACGTGATCAGATGCGCGGATTGACGTCTCAGAAGCGGAGGCAACTGAGACGTGTCCTCCACCACCCGGATTGAGGTGAGTGACCGCGCCACCACAAGGACCTACTTAGTAGTGGGGACCTTTTACATGCACAAACAGCTATATTACACACTAAAGGAAAGGTAAAATCCCAAAAAGCATAATAGGCCCTATTTAAGTTGAAAACAGTGCATTACAATAATCTAAGCGAGACTAAATAAAGCATGTATCCCTAAAACTCACAACCTGTCTCACATTGGAATTGTTCCTCAACTGATTAAAAACAAGACTGAACTAAATTCCTGATGTGATGTTCAAAATTTGCCCACATTTCTCACCAGCTGCTGAATATTCGGGACCACCTGATTAAGAGTTGACTCAATCTGATTCTTTTTAAAACCATGAACCTCTGCAATCCAATTTTTTATATCTTCATTACCCCTCTTGAGCAACATTTAAACATTTCGAATCGCAGAACCTAGAGGAAACATGTATAGAGAAAACTACATTTGAGAAAAGTCAAATTGGCCCTAACACGGATCCTTGCGGCACACCACAATATATAGTTCAAGAGGAGGACGTGTCATCTCCAACGGACACTACAATGTCCTATTAGGCATATTGGAAACAAACCAGTCCCAGGTTGTTTATCAAATATTGCAACGTTGTTGCCATGACGATGAAACATTATCCCGGTATTAGATATTTATTTACACAGAAAAGGTTAGTAAGTGATTATATCACCGTAAAATCGTGCTAATACACATATTGTTTACGTCTTGTGGATATACTTTTGAAACAGTGAGTATTTTAACTTTTACAGATTGACCCCCATTGACTTCCATTGTAAGTGACTCACTGTAACCGATGAGTTGGGCGTGCTGAGTGACTCCAGTCAGGTCACCTTAGCAAACAAATTGGCCCGGATGCTAGGGAGAGTAGGGTCACATGGATAACCAAATTGGCCCGGTTGCTAGTGAGGGTAGAGTCATATGGGATAACCAAATTGGCCTGGTTGCTAGGGAGGGTAGAGTCACATGGGGTAACCAAATTGGCCCGGTTGCCAGGGAGGGTAGAGTCACATGGGGTAACCAAATTGGCCCGGTTGCCAGGGAGGGTAGAGTCACATGGGGTAACCAAATTGGCCCGGTTGCTAGGGAGGGTAGAGTCACATGGGGTAACCAAATTGGCCCGGTTGCTAGGGAGGGTAGAGTCACATGGGGTAACCTCCTCGTGGTCGCTATAATGTGGTTCTCGCTCTCGGTGGGGCGTGTGGCAAGTTGTGCGTGGATGCTGCGGAGAATAGCTTGAAGCCTTCACGTGCGCTATGTCTCCGTGGTAACGCGCTCAACAAGTCACATGATAAGATGCACGGATTGATGGTCTCAGATGCGGAGTCAACTGAGATTCGTCCTCCGCCACCCGGATTGAGGCGAGTCACTACACCACCACGAGGACTTGAGAGTGCATTGGGAATTGGGGGTTACAAATTGGGGCGAAAAAGGCGAGGAATAAATAATCCAGTAATCATAAGAAAACCAAAATTGATGTCAATTTTTAAACCCACATCAAAAACTACAATATGCACGCCGACAGATCAAATACAAATGATATTGCAGAATTAAAAAACGTTGCTGTTTTTGCATGCTCACAACAGCTGTCCTCGTGTTTTAAATGTTTATTACATATAAATAAAATCACACCTGGCAAGGGACCAGCAAACATTTGGATTATTAATTTAATAAGTGCTACAGTTACATATCTGAGAGAATCTTGTGCATTGTTGGATTGAAAGAAAACGATGTCCTTTTGCAAAAACGCTTCACAATTTAAAGTGTGACGGATGTCTTAGTCTAATGCTCCTATAGCAGGAATGTATGAGATTCTAGACCGTAGGGACTAGAGAGAAATGCTCATTTTGCGAATTTTGCTTCCTCTCTGCCCACCCCCTCTCCCCTTCATCTCATCTAGTGTTTCTAAATCTCTTTTTATCCTTTACTCTCTCTAAGGCCTGTATAAAGGTTCTAGTGTTAGTCCAAAACAGCGTAAGAGACACTCAGGTATCCATGGTGATAACTCCAGTCGTGTTGTAGTCATGCTGTGTCATGCCGAGCATGTTGCATGTCCCGTCAGTCCCATCACACCTAACATAGATATGTGTGCCACTGTAATGTGTAATAATGACTGATATATAGAGAAGATCAAGTGCATCATACAGTCTGTTATTAACCATCTTATATAACTATTGGTTTACAGACCAAATATGGGTCATTCTGTGAAAGCTGTGCCTTTTTATATCTCATATCTGTAAACAATTACTTTTTGACAATGAATATCTGAACTTCTATACAGCTGTCCCCACTCCCCAGACATGTGTTTCCAACGTTATTGGGTTATTAGCAAATATGCACAAATTTGATTGTCAATGCATGTGGGAAAAAAGCTAGTATTTAGCATTTATTCTCTCTCTGTCTATACTGTAAATACATACTGTATATTTTGCATGTTTTAGCAGCCATTAGATATATATTTTTAAATACTACGTTGTGTTGCCAAGTTATCGGTCAACCCTGTTACCATCATACGTTCCTCTTATTGAAATAATAATTTAAATAAACCCTGATCCTCTCAGGATCACTTTATCTTATATTTTAGGTTTGTCCACTGGGGACGATCTTTATTGGCCATCACTGTTGCCATGGAAATAGAAAACAACTTGCAATTAAAAAGTGGATATTTGTTTAAATGTCAGCATTAAATTATCTTTTAATTAGCACATTGTTGTGTCACCTCGAGTGTAAAGCCTGATGAACTGTTAAACTTTCAACACTTTTACTTGTTTAAAGGCGTATTTTCAAGCAAATATACAAATATAAATGTATTTAAATATGTAATATTTATTAGCATTTTTATATTTATTTGGCATATGATGGCACAATGCAGATTAACTCTTCAATACATACTTTGTCTGATGGAATGTTTAAAATCTTAAAAAAAATGTTTTTAATTAAATCGCCTTTTTAAAATATAAAAGGTACTGATTTCATGGAATGACCCCTAAATTGTGATTGAATATACCAGAATTTATCGGCTCTAAAAAGTTAAAATAATGGCCATGAAATTGTGTTTTGCATTGTTTTATTTTAAATAAATAATACAAATATAATGTGTGTATATATATATATATATATAATAATGCACAATACAATTTTATGGCCATTATTTTTATCCTAAATTATTTGGCTCTTTTGCATGTAAATGATTGACAATCTGCATAGATCATTGTTTTATTTGGGCATCATATATGAGCTAGTCTAGTTTTCAAAAATATTAATGCCCATTATAATTTTGTTACTTTTTTTTATTATTATTTTCAAATTTTTTTGTTGACATAATTCACTGAAAACTTCACATTAATGTCGCCACATTGTGGAGTTTTGAGAATTTTTTTATTTATTTTTTACTTATATTTTACTTCCTTTTGGACTATATATAGTATATAGTTATACCTTGTCTTATTTTCCGTATTTTTCAGTTTCAGATGAGTTTAATGGATTTACACAAACTATTTTATACTCAGTCGTATTCTCAGTCAGAACTCAGCGGTGCAGAACATCTATGTGCCCATTCTGCCATTGTGGGACATGCAATATAAATGCAAATAACTACATTTATATACATGCCAAATAACAAATTGTGAAGAGTGTGTATTCGGCATTCCTTACTGTGTGTTTGTGTGCACATATATGCATGAGTTGAAGCTCCTGGCTGTGCCTGTGTGTATAGTAACATGTTTTTAATATATCCTCATTGTAGACTATTGGGGAGAGTCTAATTACAGTGAGATCCTGGATTTGCATCTGGGCGGTATGTATTTCAAATCTGTTGCTTGATATAGACTAACAACTTACGCTCTCTCTCGTTTCCCCCTGTACTTACTGAAGTGTCTTCCCTTATGTACCCGTCCTGCCTTAATACCCTCCTATTTCCCCCCGGCTATTTTCATGTACCTCAAAGAAGGGTGCTTATTCTAATTGACACTTGGGTCATAACATGTCAACTTAACCAAATTTTTCTCAAATAAATACAGTATATATATATATATATATATATATATATATATATATATATATATATATATATATATATCAATATCAATATATATATTTAATTTTGTAATTTAAAAAAAAAAAAATTATACAGATATAGACATGTATATATGGTGATGGCTCAGCGGTTAAGGCTCTGGGTTACTGACCTGAAGGTCAGGGGTTCAAGCCCCAACACCACCAAGACACCACTGTTGGGCCCTTGAGCAAGGCCCTTGAACCTATCTGCTCCAGGGTGCCGTATCATGGCTGACCCTGCACTCTGACCCCAGCTTAGCTGGGATATGTGAAAAATAAATAATTTCACCATGTATATGCAAAAATGTATGTATAATGTGTGACAATTGATCAATTTATTTTTATTTATATATAATTTATTTATTTTACATTTATTTATAAAATGTATTTATTTATTTTTGTATTTTTTTATAAAATTTATTTTAGATATATATATATAATTTATTTATTTATTTTTTAATGTATTTATAAAATTGATTTTAGACTATATATATAATTTATTTATTTTTAATTTTATTTATAAATTTTATTTTAGACATTTATAATTTATTTATTTTACATTTATTTATAAATAGATTTAGACATATATAATTTATTTATTGTACATTTATTTATAAATTGATTTAGACTATATATATATATATCATTTTTTTCGACATGTGTATATATATATATATATATATATATATATATATATATAAATTTATTTATTTATTTTTACATTTATATATAAAATAGATTTTCGACATATATAATTTTTTTATTTATTTTACATTTATTTATTAAATAGATTTAGACATATAATTAATTTATTTTACTTTTATTTATAAAAGTAATTAATTTTATTTTTTTTGTTTATTTATAAAATTGATTTTCACACACACACACACACACACACATATATATATATATAATTTATTTATTTATTTTACATTTATTTATAAAATAGGTTTTAGACATATAATATTTTTTTTTACTAAATTTGTTTTTCCAAAGTTTGAGTGTCTATAACTCCAGAATACGTGTATTATTCATTCATTCCATATTCAAGTAAAAATGAACAGCGACTTATTTCATTAATCATTTACAAAACCAATATTAAAAAACAAAAGCTTATTTAAAACAATAATTATCAGGAGAAACATCGTCCCGACTCTTGGTCCATAGGGGATACATGGCTTGTAAAATCGTGACTGTCCCGGTATTATCGGGACGTCGGTCACCCTAACTGTGAATGCCATACTGCATCTGATTCTCCCGTGCAGACATATCTCAATGCATTGTTGAATTTGACCCATTTTCAATGTTCGGAAACCAAATATGGGTCACATTCTTGTCCAACAAAACAAAAGACTGAAATATAAATATTGTTCAAACCAGAAATGTAAAAAAACAAATTATGATGCTGTCCACCTTTCTAAGTTTTATTACTTATTTTTTACCTGTAGTTTTGCTAAATTAATGGCTGAAATTTGTCATTTTGACCCCCCCCTCTCAAAATAATGGATTACTCTGTAAATATTTTCCATTGCATTCAATATATTTTGGCTTTCAGTGTCATTTGTGGTGATCTTTCTGTAGAAAATTAATTAACAAAAAATACATAAATAATAAACTCAGGCAGGGAAGTCTCTGAAATTTGGTTAATTTGATATGGAACAACCCTATATTATTTTAATAAAAATGTGTATGTTTTTACTATAATAAAACCTTGACATTGTGTATACATTTAATTCTATTTAATTTTGAATTGATCTGTTTTGTTATTTGTTGTTAACTTTTATTAGTTATTTCATATAATACTCATTTTATAGATATGTACACAATTGCAGTCTCTTAAAACAAAGGTTTCTATTTGGTGTTATTAAACATAAGAATTATTATTAAGAGATTAAAAACGTTTTATAACACAACTTTTGCCAAATTGCTTGCTCGGCCCCTTGCATCTGCCCTCTGCATAAACAACCAAGGCTCTTGATGAAGCCCCTCCCCTTTAGACACCTGTAGCTTTCATGTGTCATACCTGCTCAGTTGCCCCGGGAGGGTTCTGTGTTCATCACTTCATCTTGTCATGTGTAGCCCATCTTCAGTGGGTTCCCCGTCCTGATATCTTACACTGTAGATCTATTGAGTGCTTGTTTGTATGAGTGTCGTCTTGTGGTGTTTTGTTGATTAGCGCCGCAGTGTTGAGATGCTGGCGAGCCTCGCCAAACGCACCCATGCAGACAGGAGATAGCGTGGAGTTGTTTCTAACAGTGAATCAGATCTTTTACTAGACGCTGAGGCATTGCTTGGGGATCTTTTTCAATGCAACAAGATGTTTCTTACCTGTAGCATGTCCAACGGTTCTTAGACGGAGAAAAAATCAGTGTTTTATTTGACTTAAATATAAGTAGCATATGTAAAACTAATCATTTAAAGGAATATTCTGGGTTCAGCACAAGCTCAATCAAACAGCATTTGGGGTATAATGTTGATTACCACAAAAATAAATAAATAAATAAATAATTCAACTTGTTGCACGCTAACTTAAAAATAAAGCACAAATGTGTGTTCCAGTGATACACTTCCAATGAAAGTCAATGGCGTTTAATCTGTAAACATTAAAATACTCACTGTTTTAAAAGTATAAACACAAGACATAAACAATATGTGTGTTAGCATGATTTTACTGTCATTATATCACTTACTAACTGTTTCTTTTTAAAGTTGTGTTAAACATGTATATATGTTGTTGTTGTTGTTGTTGTTGTTGTAGTAAATAAATGAAGAACGAGTCCAAATCATTTTTGTGGTAATCAACATTACTGTATAATGAGATAAACTTGAAATGAACCCCGGGATATTCCTTTAAAGGTAAAGTTCACCCAAAAATGAACATTCTGTCATCACTTGCTCACCTTCATGACGTTCCAACCTCATATAGAGCGCAACAGTCTGGTTCCGGAATTAAATATCCCATTCATTTATCCTATAGTCTAATCGATTTTCAAGATGACTTATAAGTCTTTAAAGACAGACCTACAGTGAGCTACGAGGTTGTTCATGGATGATAGAAGCTTCCGGACTGCGTCAACTTCATTGTGTAAATATCGTGTTTGATAGTGGATTACATTACCCATGATCCATCAGAGAAACATCCACCAATCGGAGAACCACGTCCAACGAAACCCGTGAAACGTGCCTTTGGAGTGACCGTGCACACCCACGACACACTGCAAATGACGTCACTCTTAAACCACATATATATGTGTTCATATCAGGATATTTAGCAATTAAAGTATATATATATATTGTTGCTATACTTATAAGTCTTTGGAAGAAATGAATGGGGGATAAAAATGCTTCCGGAACCCAGATGGATGAAAATGTACACGAGCTCCGTTGCGCGCTCTTACGTTCTTTCTTTGGTATGTCACAAAAGACGATGATAGTAACTTCCATACAATGAAGGTGAATGGTGACTGAGTGCTGTCACTCCTCAACATTCTGTCCAACATCTCCTTTTGTGTGCCACCAAAGAAAGGAAGTTAAACGAGCTTGGAACATCATGAGCATGAGCAATGTAAGACTTTGACTTGTTAATCCTGCAACCCCGTAATTAATGTTTGCGGCTGGATTATCTTTCATAACAGTTGCACGAAGAGTAAGTGACTTACATGCGATCTGCTCATTTCGGATGGGTTTCCTATAAAGCTAGATGGCGAGTGACCGGCTAACAGTTGGTGGATTTCTAATAAAAATCCTTAAATTAACATAAAATCAAAACACTTTGGTTTCATTGCTTCAGTGTCAACTCTTGGCGGAAAATCTTGCTTATCGTATCCAAAACAATCCAATTGCCGCCATTATTCGTCACTAATTTAACAGAATGCTGTTGTTGATTTCTGTGCATCTTTGCATCAGTGTGTTTGTTTTCATGGCTCTCTTCCAAGCATGTTTGCACACTGGAATGCAAGCTTGCTGCTTTTAATGGTCGCTGCTGGAGAATTAGTTCCCCAATTCTTGTCATAACTGCCGAGGATGGGCCTTTGATTGGAGACGATGAGGACTTTGAGGGCCGATACAAAACCCTTCATTGAAAAGCGCCTTTATCGTCCACTGCGTTTGCACGAGTTGTTCAAATAGAGGGTCATTATTCAGAGTTGCCGTTGATGAGATTCATCCACTTCACAATGCAAACAAGGTCTGCTTTACTGCACTTCAGCGGACGTTCATTCGTGTGGTGTAGATCCGCCTTTTTTCATTTGCTCCCATGCATTACATTTACATTTATGCATTTGGCAGACGCTTTTATCCAAAGTGACTTACAGTGCCCTTATTACAGAGACAATCCCCCCAGAGCAACCTGGAGTTAAGTGTCTTACTCAAGGACACAATGGTGGTGGCTGTGGGGATCGAACCAGCAACCTTCTGATTACCAGTTATGTGCTTTAGCCCACTACACCACCACCACTCCACTTGCATCATTCACAAACTCCTTGACTTTGGTGTCAATCATTCTTTTGACTTCTGTTTGGCGTTTTTCCCACTTTAGACGGGATTGACCCCTGGTGTGCATATTGCTGATTTCCACATCATTCATATTTAGCTCTCAGTCACAAAGTTGATGTATTAATCATTCGCACAGCCATGATTTTCAATTCCAACGCTGGTCATAAAAACCCAAATTCTATCATTGGATAAGCTCCATTTTTAGGAGAACGGCTGTCCTGCATCAGTAGTTCTTTGATGTTCTGTATGGTGGCCCCTTCATCAGGTTTGCTCTTGAATCGCCCTCAATTTCACACCGAAGAAAAGTTCAAAGAGCTGTTTGATATCTCACCTGTCATTCCTCAATTCATTCTTGTTTTCGCTCATTCCCGTGTCATTTCCTCTCAGTAGTTGTGCTCTGAACCCTAGTGAGCTGCGTTGCTGCCTACAGTCTACGTATCTCCAAGGTAGCATCCTAGTCATCATGAAACCTCATAAGCGCCTGATTTGGAACGCTGTGCATAGGCAGCAGCTCCCATTAACACAATAGTACTCCACATGGGAGACTCAAAATAAAATGTATTGTGCATGCACATGTAACTGTGGCTCTTTTAACTGTCGCATGGGACATAGGGCTGGGCGATAGGACGATGTAATCAGATATCGACGCTGTCTTACAAACATCCCGATGCTGAATGCAGCTCTCATCGACAGGCAATAATGGACAATATCAGGAAATGGCAAAACCACGGATCTGGGAAGTCCGCAGATATATTAAAAGTAGCCCAGGGTGTGAAACGAATCCAGATCGTTATTCGCAAGCTCCTCGTCCAAATGCAGGTATTTCATGAGCGGGTAAGTTTGCTACAGGCGGGCGACCCGTAAGATGTCTCAGAGAAATGCTGTTAAACTCAAAAACAAGCGCTTAAAGAAACACACTTTATTATATGTTTCAGAACAGATAGAAGAAAAGCCATCAGCGGTTTGTTCAGAGGCGTGCAGCGATAGCGTCTCGTGAAACACGTGCATGTAAATATTGATGAATCTTTCATCGTTTCGGGCGTCTGAAAACTGTTTGCATGAATAGCGTCGTCTGAGAATGCTGCAAATGACCTCAGACCATCTCAGGAGGTGCTGTGAGTTTAATTCGCTTTATTTCACACTTAACATGCTTTGTGAACGCAACTCTGCAGATTCACTCTTATATATCTGTGTATTAAAGAAACAAAGACCAAAGTGATTCAATCAGAAAATAATACAACACCACGTTCACCTTGAACCTTGAGTTTTATTTTATTACTTTAGGCAGCATTAACTGTATCAACAACTGGCATATTGAGCATTGTGATTTACTCCATTCATTTATTAGATCTTTTGATCCCGTGTACACCTGGTCGTGGTATACGTCTCATTTGACCACTTGTGTAGCTGGTAAAGATAAACTCTTGTGTTAGCACAGCGGTTGATTGACAGGCCAGGGGTGGTGCTTCACTGCTGTCCATTTACATCCCAAATGCATTGTAGTTTCATGCTTTTTTGACTACCTCCCATCCTTTGACTAGGATCACGTGAGCTCTACCATCGTATCTCGTACTGGCTGTCGCTCCCAAAAGTCACTCTTCATTTGCATAAAGTTAAACATTTCTCAACTTTGTCGCGTCACTGGACACGCCCACATCCAGTCGCCAACGGCCACCGATCCTCGTGTTGCCGGAAGTTGCCAGCAGCTCTAATTGAAAATGAATGAGATGAGGTCGTTTTGTCGCTGCATGTCGCTGGCAGTGTGAACGCAGCTTAAGTCCTCGGTGGCGGAAGACGAATCTCAGTTGCCTCTGCACCTGACCGTCAATCCGCGCATCTTCGATCAACGACAGACGGGTGTTTTTGGAAAGCTGTTTAAAAACAATGGTTATTTTTGCAATTCCGTTCGGTGGCGCTCAGGTTTAATTACCGTTTTCATGTCGGGAGAGTGCCACGACTAAACTGCGTTTTTAACAAACATTGATTTCGCTACGTTCACGTCACTCATGCACACTATAACAGCGTTTTTCTTCTCCAAAAACGTAGACCTTCGAAAACGATCTCCATTACTGCATAATTTGGAAAATGAAGACATTAGGGAACAGAAAACTGAGTTTACGGACTTAAATGTACCATGGCCCGGGTATAGTTAGTTTCTGTGACTTCCGGGTCAGATCGTGCCCATTTGGCCGCATTGGCTGCCTTTCAAAGTATTCTCTTTTGACCTCAAGTGAATATGAAGGCGTTTGAGACGTGCTTACTACGACTGCTTTGTGATACGCCGATGTTGCGCACAGACAAGTACTGTCCACCTGCCGAGAAATCTGGGCCACATGCGGACAGTCTGCCCAGACTTTGTTGATGACAGAATTTGTGTTATGCATACTGTGTGTAGCGATTAGCATCACGGACAACCGAAGTGTACTATAGCCTATTGGCCTTTAGTGTGGACGTGGTCTCAAAATGCTGCCTCTGTAGGCAGCTCACTAGGTTATGGAACAGAGCATCTCGTTCACGCACTGTCAGTTTCTCCTCAGAGTTCTTCCTCTTTGATTTCACTCCTCACTGTTTTCTCTTCTACATCTTTTCTGGCCACCTCTCTCTCTCTCTCTCTCTCTCTCTCTCATTCGTTCCCTGTGTTGTGGAAGTTGAGCCCTATGTCGGGACCCCTCGCCGAAGAGCCCTGTACCTCTGCCCCTGCTGTGCCCCTGAAGGTAACGTAAACCGCCGGCCAGCTGTGTTTCAATAACAACACGGTCAGCGGCGTTACTTTGACAACCCACTGGACCTGTGGAGTGTTGCTTTTCCCCTTCAAATACCAAGTGAATTTGTCTCCCGTGCGTGTCCCGGCGCAGTGGATTTCCCCCAGCAGATGCTAATGATGCAATGCACTGTTATATATTTAGACCTCACTCTAGTGTTTCTAATCAGGGTAAGCATACAGTAGCTTGATATGCATTTAAGTTAGTACATTAGACACGACTTGATGTTTGAAAGGTCTTAAGTCTCTTGAATCTGTGAGGACACAGTTAAAGATCCCATGAAATCAATAGTTTTGTAGTTAGCATTAGGGCTTGGTGATATGGTTCAAGAAATGACAGCCTGTTGACAATATTCAATATTTAATCTTGATAATTAGGTTTTTGTTCTAAAATGGCTTAAAAGTTCATAATAATTGAAAATAAAAAAAAAAAAATAAAATATACATATATATATATATATATATATATATATATATATATATATATATATATATATACATAACATAATTTTAGTCAAAGTGATTAATAAAATGTTTAAAGAATGAAATAACATATAGTTAAAAATAATAAAGCCTTGCTTTCCACACTTTTTCACTTAATTACAACAAAGAAGAATTATATTTAATAATTTTAATGTATATTCACCAATATTTAACAATGCATAGTAATAATCACCAATATTTAACAATGCATAGTAATAATCACCGATATTTAACAACGCACAGTAATAATCACCGATATTTAACAACGCACAGTAATAATCACCGATATTTAACAACGCATAGTAATTATCACCGATATTTAACAGCACAGTAATAATCACCGATATTTAACAACGCATAGTAATTATCACCGATATTTAACAACGCATAGTAATAATCACCGATATTTAACAACACACAGTAATAATCACCGATATTTAACAACGCATAGTAATATCGCCGATATTTAACAACGCATAGTAATTATCACCGATATTTAACAACGCAGAGTAATAATCACCGATATTTAACAACGCACAGTAATAATCACCGATATTTAACAACACTCAGTAATAATCACCGATATTTAACTACGCACAGTAATAATCACCGATATTTAACAACGCACAGTAATAATCACCGATATTTAACAACGCATTGTAATAATCACCGATATTTAACAACGCATAGTAATAATCACCGATATTTAACAACGCATAGTAATAATCACCGATATTTAACAACGCACAGTAATAATCACCGATATTTAACAACGCATAGTAATAATCACCGATATTTAACAACGCACAGTAATAATCACCGATATTTAACAACACACAGTAATAATCACCGATATTTAACAACGCATAGTAATTATCACCGATATTTAACAACGCACAGTAATAATCACCGATATTTAACAACGCACAGTAATAATCACCGATATTTAACAACGCACAGTAATAATCACCGATATTTAACAACGCACAGTAATAATCACCGATATTTAACAACGCACAGTAATAATCGCCGATATTTAACAACGCATTGTAATAATCGCCGATATTTAACAACGCACAGTAATAATCACCGATATTTAAAAACGCACAGTAATAATCACCGATATTTAACAACGCATTGTAATAATCACCGATATTTAACAACGCATAGTAATAATCGCCGATATTTAACAACGCATAGTAATAATCGCCGATATTTAACAACGCATACTAATAATCGCCGATATTTAACAATGCACAGTAATAATCGCCGATATTTAACAACGCATACTAATAATCGCCGATATTTAACAACGCACAGTAATAATCACCGATATTTAACAACGCACTGTAATAATCACCGATATTTAACAACGCATAGTAATAATCACCGATATTTAACAACGCATAGTAATAATCACCGATATTTAACAACGCATAGTAATAATCACCGATATTTAACAACGCTTAGTAATAATCACTGATATTTAACAACGCACAGTAATTATCACCGATATTTAACAACGCACAGTAATAATCACCGATATTTAACAACACACAGTAATAATCACCGATATTTAACAACGCATAGTAATAATCACGATACTTCTTTTTTGGAACTGCGCTGAATATTATAAAAATATTGAATTATAATAAGTTAGTTCCGCTAACATTCATATATTTACAGTGACTTATTTTAAAGGTGTCTTCGTGGTTTACGTTTATGTCAGATTTGCTTTTGTCAGGTGGATTTATAAAATAAAGGCTCTTGGCTATATGTTTATAAAACCATACGGAATACTTCAGCACAATAAAACCATGCTCGTCAAACATCTTCATGGGATCTTTAACATGTTTTAGGTGTACAGCTGGAGTTTGGGGGAAACTGCTCTGCTGACTATACGTGTGAACTGAAATAACAGCATGATTTTTATTTACCGTTACCGAAATCCAAAATTATGTCATCGTTATGTGTGTGCCACCATTACAGCTCTTGTACAGAGCTGCATCATGGGAATCCTTAGACTACATTCAGTATGTTTCAATAGAACAGGGAACATAACACAAAACTGAGGCCTTCAAACGTATCTCATTAATGTTTTTGTCCTGCTATTGCACTGAAATTTAAAGTCAACATGAAATCAAAATTGACTTTAATTTCTAAAGTCATGATTCATCAGTGTGTGTGTGTGTGATCGTGTGCGTGTGTGAGCATGTGCGTGTGTGTGCGTGTGTGTGTGAGCGTGTGTGTGTGTGTGTGAGCATGTGTGTGTGTGTGAGCATGTGTGTGTGTGTAAGCATGTGTGTGTATGAGCGTGTGTGTGTGCACGTGTGTGTGCGCGTGTGAGCATGAGTGTGTGTGTGCGCGTGTGAGCATGAGTGTGTTTGAGCGTGTGTGAGCATGAGTGTGTGTGCGCGCGTGTGAGCATGAGTGTGTGTGTGTGTGTGTGTGTGTGTGTGTGTGCAAGCGTGAGTGAGTGTGTGTGTGTGAGTGAGCATGTGTGCATGAGCGTATGTTGTGCGCGTGAGTGTGTGTGCGTGCGCGTGTGTGCGTGTGC
>NC_068296.1:905427-980427 GCF_025860055.1 Xyrauchen texanus | reverse complement strand
ATGTATTCCTTGAATGCACTGTACAATTTTTATACAAATATATTATTATAAATGCATTAAAATTAAGGGGTCTGGGTATCTCGGCGAGTATTGACGCAAGTTTGAATCCAGGGCGTGCTGAGTGACTCCAGTCAGGTCTCCTTAGCAACCAAATTGGCCCGGTTGCTAGGGAGGGTAGAGTCACATGGGGTAACCTCCTCGTGGTCGCTATAATCTGGTTGTCGCTCTCGGTGGGGCGTGTGCTGAGTGATTCCAGCCAGGTCTCCTTAGCAACCAAATTGGCCCGGTTGCTAGGGAGGGTAGAGTCACATGGGGTAACCTCCTCGTGGTCGCTATAATCTGGTTGTCGCTCTCGGTGGGGCGTGTGCTGAGTGACTCCAGCCAGGTCTCCTTAGCAACCAAATTGGGCCGGTTGCTAGGGAGGGTAGAGACACATGGGGTAACCTCCTCGTGGTCACTATAATGTGGTTCTCGCTCTCGGTGGGGCGTGTGCTGAGTGACTCCAGTCGGGTCTCCTTAGCAACCAAATTGGCCCGGTTGCTAGGGAGGGTAGAGTCACATGGGGTAACCTCCTCGTGGTCGCTATAATCTGGTTGTCGCTCTCGGTGGGGCGTGTGCTGAGTGATTCCAGCCAGGTCTCCTTAGCAACCAAATTGGCCCGGTTGCTAGGGAGGGTAGAGTCACATGGGGTAACCTCCTCGTGGTCGCTATAATCTGGTTGTCGCTCTCGGTGGGGCGTGTGCTGAGTGACTCCAGCCAGGTCTCCTTAGCAACCAAATTGGGCCGGTTGCTAGGGAGGGTAGAGACACATGGGGTAACCTCCTCGTGGTCACTATAATGTGGTTCTCGCTCTCGGTGGGGCGTGTGCTGAGTGACTCCAGTCGGGTCTCCTTAGCAACCAAATTGGGCCGGTTGCTATGGAGGGTAGAGTCACATGGGTTAACCTCCTTGTGGTCGCTATAATGTGGTTCTCGCTCTCGGTGGGGCGCGTCTGAGACAGTCAATCCACACATCTTATCACGTGACTCGTTGAGCACGTTACCATGAAGACGTAGCGTGTGTGGAGGCTTCACGCTATTCTCCGCGGGATCCACGCACAACTCGCCACGCACCCCACCGAGAGCGAGGAAAAACCCCCAAAAAGCGAACTGAGTCGAGTCGAGTTGTACCGTGCAGTGGAAAAGCCCCAAAAGTTAATTGAAATGGGAACGATCATGTTGATTTTCTTCCTTAACTTCTTTGTGAAAGATGCTTGTTTTTGTTCATTACTGGTGCATGCTAATGTAAGCATGACTATTACTGTTGCTCATACTTCCTCAAAACCCTAACCGTAACTTTTAATCATTCAGTTTGTCACTAATGCATACAGACATGAAGGACACCTCAAGTCATGTGTCACATACTGTCTCGTCGTCTCTGTGCAGACCATCTAAAGACCGAGGAGGAGCTGGCAGAAGAGAAGCAGATCTTGAATGAGATGTTGGAGGTGGTGGAGCAGAGAGATTCTCTGGTGGCACTCCTGGAGGAGCAGAGGCTGAGAGAGAAGGAGGAGGATAAAGATCTGGAGGCCGTGATGCTTTCCAGGGGTTTCAACCTGAACTGGGCCTAACATATCAAAGACAGAATGTGCCCTTTTTATCCCCCCCCCCGGGTCACGGTTCGGATCGCCAGTGTAAAGATTGCAGAACGGGCACGCCGACAGCGTTTACAAATCCACTCGCGAGCACGTCGATGATGTTTACGAGTTCACGACCCTCAGCAGCCCAGGCATGGGTTCTCTCGATCAGTTTGGAGATTTTTTTATTGGGGTGTGTTTGTTAATTCGATTGGTTTTTTCCACAGTTTTTGGGTTTCAAAAAGGGCCGTATTCCTGCTGATGTCGAGGACGTCTGAGACTAATGGATCCTACACAAACTGATCAATCAACGGATTTAGACTTGATTTACTACAACGTTTTTCCACATCCACTACTGGCTGAAAATAAGAACGGCTAATATATGCGTGCTGTCGTTTTCTTCAGTTCCCGTTTAACATAATAAACTCGAACCATCAATGATTATTTATTAGGTGTGCTTCACAGATAAGCATGCGATGAACCCTCAGTATTTAACACATATCTTCAGTTTGTAGCAGTGTAAACACTTTTTTCAATCTGTCTGTAGCCACCTAATAATATTAGAGATATTGCTGTAAACTGGGAGCGAAACAACATACTTAATGTTTCTTTAATTATGTTAGAAGTGCATAACTCACTTCACCATTGATACTTAGAAGACTGACTGGTTCCCCTTCGGAAATATATCCCAAAAACAGGTTGCATTCATTTATAATCCATTAATATCTGCTACTTGTACTGTAGTTACATAAAGCAGTGGAGTATATATTAGTATGTAAACTTGCTCAATACAGATTGTTCATCAGAATATATGTATATATGTATACACGATACACATTGATATACAATCAGATGCATTTTGTTGGTTGGTCAGTAGTTTTACGAACAAATAAGGTACCCACGTCATTTTCACATCGGATCAAATGAAGAACAACGTTTTCACATATGAATTATTCTTCACCAAAGTTTGGTGTTATAAACTGTCCACTGTCTTCAGATTTCAAGCAACATGCCTTTTTAACTTGTCATGCATCCGTAGAGTTTTCTTAAGTTTGTAGAGTGAGTTTTTATTTATAATTGTCTTTGTAAAATCATTTTATATCACGTGTTTTAACAACGCCAACTGACATCATTGCTGATTAACAGTGGGTGCTCTCGAGTCATGCTCGTTTCAGAACAGATGAACATGTTTGCCTTTTCTCCTAAGTGTACATTTCATTTGAGTCACCATTAAAGATGGGCACACATTTCTTTCTTTCTTTGTAAGTACAGATAACTGTGAATGAAAACGTACACATTGTCAACACTAGTTATTTAGATTGTAAAACGTTTGACAGATTTTATGGTATTTATTAACATGTGTGAAAATTGTAGTATATGTATAAAAATATGGATCCTAATTTCTTTTTTTTTAAATATGTTGTTCGCTCTTGAAAATGCTTCAACTTGCTAATTTGCATATAGGGTGTTGGATGTATGCAGTGGCAATAAACAATGCAGTTGTTACAAATGAAGGTGGATTTATTTCTTTGTAATGTTACTTTTATTGCAGAGCCTGCAACACTGCAATCTGCATTTGTTTACACACTAATGCAATTAATCCAGCTCAAACCTTTACTCGATCACTTCAGCCTTTGGTGTGGTGTGCTTTTTTGGTGTTTAGAATATTTATACTTGCTGTATATATTCACCGATCAGCTACAACATTAAAACCACCTGCCTAATATTGTGTAGGTGCCCTTGTGCCTCCAAAACAGTGCCAACCTGCATCTCAGAATAGCGTTCAGACATGATATTCTTCTCAGCACAATTGTACAGAGTGGTTATCTGAGTTACCATAGACTTTTTCAGCTCAAACCAGTCTGGTAATTCTGTGTTGATCTCTCATAAACAAGGTGTTTCCATCCACAGAACTGTCGCTCACTGGATGTTTTTTGTTTTTTGCACCATTCGGAGTAAATTCTAGAGACTGTTGTGTGTGAAAATCCCAGAAATACTCAAACCAGCCCGTCTGGCACCAACAATCATGCCACAGTCCAAATCACTGAGCTATTTTTCCCCATTCTGATGGTTCATGTGAACATTAACTGAAGCTCCTGACCCGTATCTGCATGATTTCATGCACTGCTGCCACACGGTTGACTAATTAGATAATCGCATGGATGAACTTGATGGAATATAGCATGACAGATTGGTATCAAATATAATACCTAAGTTCTTCGCTGTTGTAATGTAACAGTACATCCATCCAGAGTCAAATTATATTTTAGCGGCTTGTTTTTAGAGTTTTTTGGTCCAGTAATTAGTACCTCTATTTTGTTGGAATTGAGTCGAAGGAAATTTCTGGCCATCCGATCTTTTATTTCATTGATACACTCTGCTAGTTTAGAGAATTGTGAAATCTCATCAGGTTTTGAAGGAATATATAGTTGATATCGTCAGCATAGCAGTGGAAACTTATTCCACAATTTCTAATAATATCTCCCAGGGGAAGCATATATAAGGAGATAAGCAGAGGCCCTAAAACTGATCCCTGTGGCACTCCATACTTTACTTTTGTTTGATATGACAATTCCTCGTTCACACATACAAAATGGTTGTGGACTGCTAAATAGGACCTAAATCATGCTAATACAAGTCCAATAATGCCAACAATTCTCATAATTCATAATTGAAGAAGCAAAAAGGAAGATGGTGCCAGCGTGTCTGTCGGCTAGCTGTCCCCTGGTATCTATGCTATATGTTTCTCCTGTTGTTTTCCTGCTTTGTTGTCTGTTTGTGCCAAGAGCTACTCCACACTGGATTTATGACCGTGAATGTCTCTTAAACATTCAAAACTCTGATCCAGACGTATGCTGTTGGAATCCTAAAGGACAAAAGCCGTTGCACACTTACATTTTTGCACAACTACCAGGGAACCTTTGAAGATGATTCAAGGTGACAACCAAACTCTGCTTGGCCCTCTGAAGGGAAAATTTTAATTCAAAACATCCAGATGGAATGATCTGCAATAAGGTATTTGAACACCATCGAAGCAATTCTAGTCTGAAATACCACATGATCTCAAAGCATGTTTTAGCGAGCTATACAGATACCACAACCCCGGCTGCTATAGTCAACATGCCCACCAAACCACACTGACCAAGAGCAGGCAGCACAGAATGATTAAGTCTACATCGGAAAAACTAACAAATGCGATATCCAAATGGATTGCTGTATACTGTAGGTATTTTAATATGGTGCAAGACAAGGGGTTGATGGAAGCATTTTGAATTGCATCCTCAGATACTGCCTACAAACCACTTTCAAGAAGTGCAATAGTGCTCTATATGATATCTAGGTGATACAGTCTATGTGTTGTAGTTTATTTGACCTGTGTGATGTCTCAAGGCATTTAGCAGTTGTTCGGATTAGCCAGTTTGTCTGCTTCCTGACCTGGGCCCCAATTAGTCAAATACTATCACTATTAAGACTGTGAGCCAAATTAATAGAGACGAGATCGGCACCTTCCCTGGAGGGATGGAATCAGTCTCTCTTTAGCAGGTCAGGTCTACCCCAAAAACTCTTCCAATTGTCTATAAATCTTATTTTATTCTCCAGACACCACTCAGACATCCAGCCATTCAGTGACACTTATCTACTATAAACCTCATCACCACAATGAGCAGGGAGCGGACCAGAGCATATTACTGGACATCGTTAGTGCCAACATGAATAACAATTTTAGAAAATCTAAATTTAGCATTAGCCAACACTTGTAAATTTGATCTGATGTCAGATGCTCTAGCACCCAAAATGCATTTAACAATAGTGGCTGGATTCTCTATTTCCACATTCCTTACAATATAATCACCAATAACAAGGGCTCTTTCAACATGATTTTCAGTGGGAGCATCACTGAGTGGGGAGAATATATTTGAAACCCTAACAGGAATGGGAGAGCGGTGTCTCTTTGCTAAGTATGCCGCTGAGATGTCACCTAAGTGCCCTGCTGCGGGGGCTCTTTTGCAGGAACAAAAGTGTTTTTGTTGCTTGCTGTTCTATGCGCATCTGAAACAATATCTACCGTCTTCTCTTTCACACTTACCTCCACTAGCGTTCAGATGCGTGTCTCTAACTCATTAACCTTCTCTGTCAGCCTGACTAATTCCTTACATTTATCACATGTGAATCCCTCACTGCTGACGAAAAGGCTTTGGTGTGGCATGCAATGCAAGAAGCGATAATATGAGCGGATGCCATGAATTACCTCAATTGTTTGTTGTTGTTGTTATGGTTGTTCATGTGCGGCAAGGGTTTATGATTGATGTGAATCCCTCACAGAATTGTTTGCTGTTGTTAGGATGGTTTCTGATCAGCAGAGTATTGAGAGTGATGCAATAATCAGTGTTAAACAAAGAGGAGAAAACAAATGCATGCCGTCGAAATGTGAGGTGCAGACGAGCAGAAAAAAGAAAGAAAAAAGAAAATGGGTGTGTGCGTTAATATATACGCAGTTGAAACAGTAGAAAAGAAGGGGGGGGACTAAGCATGTGGTAAAATAGCAAAGGATAATATGATGAACGTAGAGGATTAAGCAATGCTAAGCAGGTTAGCAAGCTACGAACAAACACAGACTCGTGCAGCATGCCAGCAGCAACCGGAACAGGAACCGGAAAAGAGTCAAACTTTCATCTCTCTCGTGTTTTCTGCTGTTTGTCATTATAGAGCCAAATAGGATGCTTACAAAATTGGGGGTAAAATCTTGTGCAATCAGGCCAAAAGTACACTGACAAAGGAGATTAGAGTGGCTAAGAGAAGCTACTCTGAGAAGCTGAAATACAAGTTTTTAGCTAACGACCCTGCGTGCATGTGGAAAGTCCTGAAAGACATTTCTAATTTCAAGACACCATCCCACAACACTGTAGGGAACCAACAACTGGCTTGAATGTGTTTTACTGTAGATTTGAAAAGTCTCCACACCACACCTAATTTTACATTCTCTTCACAAACATCAACACCTCCCTCCTCCCCCCTCCTGCTACTCAACCTGCATTAAGGATCTGGGCCGGGTATTCTGGAAACAGAAGTCTAAGAAAGCATCATGCCCAGATGGCAGTTCACTCATCTGGTTAAAAGCCTGTGCTGACCCCCATCTATACACAGATCTTCAACGGATCCTTGCTGCTTCTAACACACCAACATCATCCCCGTCCCAAAGAAACCCAAGATCAAAGGATATAATGACTATTGACCAGTCGCTCTGACATCTATGGTCATGAAGACTTTTGAGAGTATGGTGTTGGCCTACCTGAAGGACATCGCTGGACCCCTTTCTGAACCCCCTTCAATTTGCTTGTCAAGCAAAGCAGGTCTGTGGATGATGCAGTCTACATGGGATTGCATCATATCCTGCAACATCTGGATAGCCCAGGGACATTTGCAAGGATCTTTTTTTATGGAAATCAGTTAGGTTTTTTACACCATTATCCCATCTATTCTCTGGACTAAATTAAACCAACTGTTTGTTCCCACCTCTATCTGTCAGTAGATCACCAGCTTTCTGATGGACAGGCAGCAGCTAATGAGACTGTAGTATTAGCACTGGCTAATACTGACTACACTGCCAAGGACCCTCTGTCAAGCTCCTGAAATTTGCAGATGGTACTACTGTCATCGGCCTAAACTCCTGATTTTCCCTCTCTGTGTCATTATAGAGCTCAAGCATACACGGAGGGTGGGGCCGGGTCGTGATCCTACACTCCCGGTCCCGTATTGGGCTAATCAAGCCTCCGTGAGGGATAAAGGTCGACTGCAGAGGATCGTGCGGGAGAGAGAGATAGAGTCGACCTTTATCCCTCACGGAGGCTTAATTAGCCCAATACGGGACCGGGAGTGTAGGATCACGACCCGGCCCCGCCCTCCGCCCTGCCACATTATTGTTTCAATAAGTCTCGACTCATCATGTTATAATCTGCATTAAGCTTGTGTGCTCGAGGGATGAGTTTCCCACGACAGAGTGTGTTTCAATCTCTCCCCTTTAGATCGGGACATAAACACAACTCATAGAAGAGGCGCTGACCACACAGACAAATTACCGTTTCAGAGCTTTAACTGCATTAAAGATGTAACGCATTAAATATAACTGTATTAAAGATGTAATGCATTAAATATAACCGCATTAAAGATGTAACGCATTAAAGATATAACCGCATTAAAGATGTAACGCATTAAATATACCCGCATTAAAGATGTAACACATTAAATCTAACTGCATTAAAGATTTAACGCATTAAATATAACGGCATTAAAGATGTAATGCATTAAATATACCCGCATTAAAGATGTAACGCATTAAAGATGTAACGCATTAAAGATGTAACGCATTAAATATAACCGCATAAAAAATGTAACACATTAAAGATGTAACGCATTAAATATACCCGCATTAAAGATGTAACGCATTAAATATACCCGCATTAAAGATGTAACGCATTAAAGATGTAACGCATTAAATATACCCGCATTAAAGATGTAACGCATTAAATATAACCGCATTAAAGATGTAACACATTAAATATAACCACATTAATGATGTAACGCATTAAATATACCTGCATTAAAGATGTAACGCATTAAATATACCCGCATTAAAGATGTAACACATTAAATATAACTGCATTAAAGATGTAACGCATTAAATATACCCGCATTATAGATGTAACACATTAAATATAACTGCATTAAAGATGTAACGCATTAAAGATGTAACGCATTAAATATAACCGCATTTAAGATGTAACGCATTAAATATAACCGCATTAATGATGTAAGGCATTAAAGATGTAACGCATTAAATATACCCGCATTAAAGATGTAACGCATTAAATATAACCGCATTAAAAATGTAACGCATTAAATATAACCGCATTCAAAATGTTATGCATTAACTATAACCGCATTAAAGATGTAACGCATTAAATATAACCGCATTTAAGATGTAACGCATTAAATATAACCGCATTAAAAATTTAACGCATTAAATATAACCGCATTAATGATGTAAGGCATTAAAGATGTAACGCATTAAATATACCCGCATTAAAGATGTAACGCATTAAATATAACCGCATTAAAAATGTAATGCATTAAATATAACCGCATTAAAAATGTTATGCATTAACTATAACCGCATTTAAGATGTAACGCATTAAAGATGTAACGCATTAACTCTTTCCCCGCCAAACACGGAATTTTCCGGGTTTTATGAAAAAACGCTTCCCCGCCAAACACGGAATTTTCCAGGTATCCGTGTTTTAGGTGGTATACGGTAAGGAAGACCCGCGCGCATGTTTTGAAAGAGTACGCAACTCTTTGATCAAAGAAACAGACTGCGATCGTCTCAAACGTGAAGTGGAACACCATACTAATACTAAAGCACTTGTTTGATAAAAATGCCTTTTTCTCAGCTTTTTGTCCGAAATGTTGTTTTTGACAAAACCTACCTCTGTTCAAGTGGAAATAAAAAAAGAACAAATGAAGATAAAATAAAATAGTTTTTTTGCCTAAAAGCAGAGGCTCAGATCTTTATTTTGATATATAGCATCTTCATATATTCATGGAAGAAAATATTCTGCGGGCCATTAAAGTTTAGCGAAAATCGTCAAAAACCCTGGCGGTGGCTGGCAACTTTTTTTAAAAACGCTGGCGGGGAAAGAGTTAAAGATGTAACGCATTAAAGATGTAATGCATTAAATATAACCGCATTAATGATGTAACGCATTAAATATACCCGCATTAAAGATGTAACGCATTAAATATAACTGCATTAAAGATGTAACGCATTAAATATAACCGCATTTAAGATGTAACACATTTAAGATGTAACGCATTAAATATAACCGCATTAAAGATGTAACACATTAAATATACCCGCATTAAAGATGTAACGCATTAAATATAACTGCATTAAAGATGTAACACATTAAATATAACCGCATTTAAGATGTAACACATTTAAGATGTAACGCATTAAATATACCCGCATTAAAGATGTAATGCATTAAATATAACAGCATTTAAGATGTAACGCATTTAAGATGTAACGCATTAAAGATGTAACGCATTAAAGATTTAACGCATTAAAGATGTAACTCATTAAAGATGTAATGCATTAAATATAACCGCATTAATGATGTAATGCATTAAAGATTTAACGCATTAAATATACCCGCATTAAAGATGTAACACATTTAAGATGTAACGCATTAAAGATTTAACGCATTAAATATACCCGCATTAAAGATGTAACGCATTAAATATACCCGCATTAAAGATGTAACGCATTAAAGATGTAATGCATTAAATATAACCGCATTAATGATGTAACGCATTAAAGATGTAACGCATTAAATATACCCGCATTAAAGATGTAACGCATTAAATATACCCGCATTAAAGATGTAACGCATTAAAGATGTAACGCATTAAATATAACCGCATTAATGATGTAACGCATTAAATATACCCGCATTAAAGATGTAATGCATTAAATATAACCGCATTAATGATGTAACGCATTAAAGATGTAATGCATTAAATATAACCGCATTAATGATGTAACGCATTAAAGATTTAACGCATTAAATATACCCGCATTAAAGATGTAACACATTTAAGATGTAACGCATTAAATATACCCGCATTAAAGATGTAACGCATTAAATATACCCGCATTAAAGATGTAACGCATTAAAGATGTAATGCATTAAATATAACCGCATTAATGATGTAACGCATTAAAGATGTAACGCATTAAATATACCCGCATTAAAGATGTAACGCATTAAATATACCCGCATTAAAGATGTAACGCATTAAAGATGTAACGCATTAAATATAACCGCATTAATGATGTAACGCATTAAAGATGTAATGCATTAAATATAACCGCATTAATGATGTAACGCATTAAAGATGTAATGCATTAAATATAACCACATTAATGATGTAACGCATTAAAGATTTAACGCATTAAATATACCCGCATTAAAGATGTAACACATTTAAGATGTAACGCATTAAATATACCCGCATTAATGATCTATACATCTGATTATCTTGTGTGTGGACTCGATTGAAAGATAATCACCTCCTCTGAGTAATATGTGATCCCATTTATTTTCCATTTATTTTTCGTGAAGTTATAAGCAAAAACTTGCAACACCTACATAATTGTCAAAGACATATACTTAGTTGTTACTCACTATATTCTCATCTGTGAGTAAAACTCATAGTCTGGTTGTATTTTACTCTTTGAGAGCTTTCCAACAACATACGACACATGAATATTTGATCAGATTGATGTTTTTACCTATTACGATAATGCTGTATATACAGTGCAGTTTTCAAAATATAAAACGATCAGAACTGAACACATGATTTGTCTGCAAATGTCAAAGTACTTGATCAGTTTTGTTAAAAATGCCTGCATGATTTGGAAAATAGAGCTTCTAAGCATTCAAACAATACCTATATTGATTATCTTGGTTAATGTTATTCTAAACTTATACTAAGATATTTTTAAGTTGTACATGTTAACATTTAATTAATATTAGCATTATGAACTAACAATGAGCTGTAGTAATTTGCTAAATTAACATTAACCAAGATTAATACTGTCCATTGTTTGATATGCTAATGGTAATAAATGTAACCTTAATGTAAACTGAATATATATATTCTTCTCTAAGCTTCTTGAGACTCATTTCTGCGACAAAGCTGAAAAAGTTGCCAAAGAGGTATTATTTATAATTTGTCTTATTGATAAACAACAGGTCAAGTTTACATATTCTGAATTTAATCAATTTAGTTTATTTATGTATTTGTAATTTGTTTAGTTTAGCACGTCTCGATGGTCTGACACAGACTGCATGAGCGCATGTGCTTAGTGCAGGGCTGGACTGGTAATCATTTTACCGGTGGGCCGACGCACTTTGGGGCCGAACAGGGGTGGACTGGCCATCGGGAGAACCTAGCGGAACGTGCCAAATGGGCCATGATAAGCTCAAATGAGCCACGCGTTATGCTGAACGGACAACAAAACCTACAGCTAATGCAGAAAAGTACAGCAAACACTTTTGTCCGTCGTCCGTCTCCCCGTCCCACAAGTTTTGGGCCAGTTGCCATGTAAAGTCCCGAGGCCATTTCTCTTCCCAGTCCTGTGCTCGCGCTGGCTGCTGTCAATCAAACACACACTGTGCTCTGTTTTCTGCTCTCTTTACGCAAAAAAGATCTTTTTTTTTTTATCAGGGTAACAAATAACAAGAGTAAAAAGTATTTGTTCGGCTAAAAAAATGTAGCAAAGTAAAAGTTGCAACAAATGTAAATACTTGAGAAAGTAACATTTTTGTAAAAAGCTACTTAAGTACAGTAACAAAGTATTTGTACTTGGTTACTTTACACCACTGCTGCTTTTTTGCATTGTTCATTTCAGCAAAGCATATTGAGTGAAAACTGGGACAATTAACATGCATTTCAGGATGCCTTCATATTTGTTTTGTCTATCTTTTGATTTGATGCAGCACGCATTTTCAGTTTATTTCCTGGTTTAAGCAAAAAATGATCTCATATTTTCAATGTGGTCCCTGATATTTGGATCCCACTCTACAATCAAGCTGTATAATTCACAATATACATATTTATATTGTAGAGCTGGCACACATAGTGTTTTATAAAAAACCTTTAGGCCGTATGAAGTCTCATTGTACTGTTTTCCTTGCCTAAAGGTTTGTGATATGTTGGCGTGTCATAATTACTGGCACTGGACTCTCTATCACATTGAGAAGGTAACCAGCTGCATGCTTATATCCAGGCTTTTTCCAATGGAAATGCAAATTGAGCACATGCTACTATTATCCATATTGTGCTTTATAGCAAATCTCCTTTATAGCAGGATTTATATATTTCTTTATGTAACACTGTCAGTATAGCTCAGAGATTGCCAGCATGCATCTCCGCATGGTAAAAAAATGGATCCAGGTTTGAATTATAGATTTTAATGTTAATCTTTACATTTAATTATCTTAAGAGGGTGATTAAGGTGAGTGCAAGATTGTGGTATCTGCTTTGTATAGGACATAGAACATGATATTACAATACAATCATATCCAATGGCAATACTATGTGTGTTTTATGGTAGTACCATGGATTGTTTTTGAAGTGCCATATAAATCCACTGTCATGGTATAGTGTAATGATTGTTGACATTAGGCCAGAAGTGTAAGTGCAGTCTCGTGATATATATGGGATGTGACCGATTCAGGCTTGTGAGAGTTAAATACATTTTGACAGGAACAAATAGGTTTCAAGCAAAGTTGCTTCCACGGTGACGTCTTTAGACTACACTCTCTTCAATTTAAGTAAATAATTCATTCATTTACTGCTGGGATATACTGTAAACAAACTAGAAGCATATGGTGATCTCTCAAACTAAATTTAGAACCTGATACAATTAAATAGCTGATAATATTTAAGCATATGTGATGCATTGCAATGATAGTGTTGATGTGAAAACTACAGCATTGTTTTACATTCATATTGATGCATCTCAGCGGGTAACGGCTCATAACGGCGCAGTAATCAAACGGAGGCTGGTTTTATTTATTTTAAAAGTGGACAAAACAATGTAGGTAACACTCTAGAGTAGCATTCATTAACAGTAATTACATTGCTCATCTAAAAAACATTAAATCAACCAAATTTCAGAAACTTACGGCACATTTTGTTTTGATTTTGTGAATGCTTTTTAATTGAAAAAGTGTCAAATTAATTTACGGATGGAGCCATGTTGAGAGCCCCATATCTCTGGGATTTTAAAATATAGGGTCTTAAAAATTGAGATACAAAAAGGAAAGTTTGGCCTGAATAAGAATCTAAAAGAATTTTAAGATATACTTAACATTTCTGGAGTTATAGACACTCAAACTTTGGAAAAAGAACACAAAAAATAGCTTTTTCCCATTTTTGAACTGTCACCATTGGCGTATAATGCAACAAGAGCTGCTGAAGTCAACTGATTTCAGTAATAGATCTACTGATCTCTGTGTAAACATAAAATAATGACACTGACACCTTCCTAAGGTTATTTTATTGACCTGTAGTTTTGCACCAAAATCACAGGCGAAAATTGCCATTTTGACCCCTCAACAAAATAATGGATTACACCGTAAATTTTCATCCACGGCATTTAATATTTGGGCTTTCGTCATCAATGATGTACTGTATTTATTTGACCTGTAAAAAAAAACAAAAGAGCCTAATACCATGTGACTCATTTTGGTTTTTGACTATTGAATATGTATAAAATGTAACAATTTACTCATGGAGCCACATTTAGAGCCCCATATCTCTGGGATTAAAAAATGTAGGGTCTTAAAAATGGAGATACAAAATGAAATGTTTGTTCTAAACCAGAATCCTAAAGGATATTAACATATCTTTAAAACTTCTGGAGTTATAGGCATCCCAACTTTGGAAAAACAACACAAAAAAAGTTTTTTTTTTTTTTTTCATCTTTTGGACAAATTTTTGGTTACTCAGAGGACAAAAGTTTTTAAAGTTTTCAGCAAAATAAACAGTAACAAGTCAATGTGCTGTTCTCATGGTGATCTGTGATCATTCCACTGTTGTTGGACATGTTTCTGGACCTAGAAATTGATCTTGTATAAGTGTTTGAAGGCTCATGGAGTCAGAGGTGTTGCAGATGCAGGCAGACCAACAAGAGTCTGACTAAAGCCTGAACCAGGAGCTCCTCAGAAGGGCTTTAAAGAGCATGCTTCACTTCATGTTTCCTTTGGAAGATGTCATGACTGGACATTTTTTGCACTTGAGATTTATACTGTTGTGAGTTAGCAACAACTCATGAAGTTGAGTTTGCATAGCTAAAAGTGTTTGCATTCATGTAATTTCAAGTGTTTCAGGCATCACTCGTCACCTGTCTTGGGGTGAGATTTGAAACTAAATACTATTAGACAGCTTAGACACAAAGACGCTCATCTGAAGAAACACACTTGATCATATTTAGAAGAACAGATGAAAGAAAAGCTGTCTATGTGCGTTTCATTAGTAGCGCTCGGCGTTTTGTGTGCTCTTTTTACAGAACACGTGCAAATTAAGAGTTTTCACTCTTTATTCTCTGATCAGAAAACAAATAATAAAACAAATTGGCCGCTGTAGCTGGTGGGGATAAAAGTTCATTTTAACAATCATCCTACAAAAATTGTATTCTGGGTTGTGTCCGAATATGCATACTGTATATCCCAAATTTATCGACCATTTTACAGAATCGGTTCAAACTCAAAGTTGGAAACATTTTTAAAAAATTCTAGTTTTTCCCAAAAACTTTGTCCATATATATATATATATATACTGCATACAGAGGTTGAATGACAGGGAATTTTGCAGATACAATAACTAAGGAGGTCGGATGGCCAATTAATCGGTCGATAGTTTTTAAAATCGATTTATAGAATGTAAAAACTAAATATATTAGTCTTTTAATACTACGATAGGCACAGATAGAGGCTACAAGTGTCCAAAATGAACAAAATTCCAGATTCAGTTTATTGTGCAACAATATCCCAATAATAGCCAGAAAAAAATGAAGGACTTTTAACTACAAACAAGCCCAAAATACAACGACATTTCCAGGACTCTTATTTTGAAATGACAGAGAATTGGCTCAGTTAGAAATGCTCTATATTTATGTATTTATCAAATTAAGCTTTTATAGCCTATATTCACCAGATTAAAGATTTTATATATTCACCAGGTGCAGTTTTTGATTATTATTAAGAAAAGAGTTGGAGACACGATGTATAGTATACCGCGGGGTCGTTTCTATATAGTCGCATTTTTCTTTTATGGTTATTTTTCTCGCTTTTTCAATTTACAACAATTGTTGATTTATTTCAGCAAAATAACTAAATATGCATTGAAGTGCGAATAAAACTATGGATTAATGTTATCAATTAATTTATATACAAGAAATCCCAACAAGGTGTCAGTGGTTGCTTTTATTTCACTTTCAGGTAAATGATAATTCCAGAACGCAACTATCGGCATTTGTGTGTGTGTGTACGCGTGTGCGTGCGGTCATTTGTGCGTGCGTGTGTGTGTGTGTGTGTGCGTGTGCGTGCGCGTGCGGTCATTTGTGCGTGCGTGTGTTTGTACGTTTGCGTGTTTGTTCGTGCATGGTTGTTAGCTTGTGTGTTCGTGTGTGTTATGCATGCGTGTTTATGCGTTCCTGTTTTTGTGCATTCGTGTATGCGTTTGTGGGTGCGTGAGTTTGTGCATTCGTGCATGTGCGTGCGTTTTTTTTTTTGCGCGTGCGTGTTTATGCGTGTTTATGCGTGTGTGTGTTTGTACTTGTTCATGCATGGGTGGATGTGTTTTTGTTAGTGCATGCATTTGAGCATGCGTGTTTGTGAGTGCGTTTGTGTATTCGTTCGTGTGTTTGTGCGTGTCTGTGTTTCTACAAGTGTGTTTGTGTGTGTGTGCGTGCTTGTGTTTGTGCTCGTGCGTGCGTGCGTGTTTGTGGGTGCATGTGTTTATGTGCTTGTGCGTGGGTGCGCGTGTTTATGCGTGAGTGCATTTATGCATGCCTTCGTGTGTTTTCTACCGAATTAGTCCAAACTGCATTGAACAAGCACACGCACTCACAAACTCCGTAAGGAAACCACTCCGCGTCTGCTGGAGAGTCCGCAGGAACTCGCCAAGTGAGCCGCATGCATCATATAACTCACTCAGGACATTACAGCACAATCAGGGATTTGGAATGGTCGTGGATTTAATTAAGAGTGTCTTTAGGCTCTGGGTTTCTTGGAAATGTCCTGCTCTGAGGAACTCTTCAAGACCACCACACCCCATACATATTTATTCTAATGTGTGGTGGCACTAAAAACACAACATGTGCAGGAACGGTTGTACAGAGGATGTAAGTGTAACCAAGCATGGAAATATATCATGTTGGAGAGGAATACTGTGGGAGCTGCTTGTTCAAAGGGCACATAGCATTATGGTTTACATTACCAACTCATGTACTGCACGCTCATGCACAAAAACCCTTTGCTTTGTTGTTTATCGTCCACACTATACTGTTGTTTTACTGACTCTAATTGCTCATTTTGTGACATCTCACCAAAACAGAGCTCAAGTAAAGAAATAGTACACCACAAACGCACATTTTTTTGAAAACTTTCTAAGGTACAGCAGCAGTTATCGGAGCATAAATAAGACGTTGTATTTGATGTCTTACAAATATCATATTTTGCTTTTTGATTTTTTTGAAATCTTTTAAACTGAGCAACAAAATAAACTATACAGTCACATTCCTGAGAATGAGAGCTTTTATTTGATATATGACTTGACTGTTTAAGCACTATTCTAAACGACCTTTATATTCCACATAACCACTAGGTGGCGCTTATTTGCGATGCAGATGTTTTAAGGCCTTATTTTGTTATTTTAAATAACATAAATGCAGAATTTATTGTTATCGCTGAAAAGTTCAGATTCTGAGCTTTCAAATACCTCGCATGCCTGACCTCTTGAGCATTTTAAACGTTAACTTTTTTCGTGATATAGCGCCCCCTTTTGGACCAGATGAATTTTTGTCCTTTTTGGAGCTTGATAGCACCTGGTCACTACATTCTTTTATTGTATTGAAAGAGTGTAAATGTCCTTTAGTACGTGTTTTGAAGCCAAGTACGTCCCTGACTCGAAGTAAAACTTCAGGTTTGTTATTAATCAGAAAAATAATGATTATTATTAATATATATATACATAGAGATTAAATATGTAGTTTACATGAGCAAAACAAGTTATATTTAATTGTAAAAATAATATTACATATTGAGTTCAAAATGAGTTCAAAGTCATTTTGATATATTAAAAATCTCATTAAAAGCTGAAATTCTTGACAAAAGAAACGTTGGCATGAGTTGTGCTGAATAAACAGTAAAACAGATTTATTTTAAAATATGATTAATATTTGAAAAAATACTTTGGTCCACTAACTCAAAGTCATGTGGTGCAACCAACATGTATGTAGAAATGATGTTGTCATGTGACAAAAGTAATAAAACAGAAGATCTCTTTAGAATGTGTGTGAAGATTTATAAACTAATAATTAGTTTGTCACATCAGTAAATATCAATATTTTGATATTTGAATGAAAAAGGCACATTTGGTTCTGGTCATTTGGTGCAACCACGAGAGAACTTCTTGATATTCTTGATTTAAAAATTCAAGATATTTGTAAAACATATTTTTCACCCTGAAACATGTTTAAAAACATTTTAGAAATTAATGATTAATTTACATTAACGTATATACATTTATGCATTTGGCAGACGCTTTTATCCAAAGCAATTATTACTGGGTCAATCTCCCCCGAGCAACCTGGAGTTAAGTGTCTTACTCAAGGACACAATGGTGGTGACTGTGGGGATCAAACCAGCAACCTTCTGATTACCAGTTATGTGCTTTAGCCCACCACGCCACAACGCAGATTCAGTTGCATACTCTCATGTATTCACAGAAACTATTTGAATACCCTTAATGGTTGCACCACATTACATTTTTAAAATCATTAAATAATTTTTTCATCATCGGCTAACAGTGCGTCTGATTCAGAGAGCTACATCGCAACACTTACATGAAATGGAGGTGTGCATGTAGATATTTTGCGCTACAAATGATGAAAGTCCAACTAGTATTTGTATCTTTTATTTGAGGATGCGTGCATTCAAAATCCTCCAGACATTCTGAATTTGAAACGAAGAAATAAACAACCCTGCAAGCTTTACTAACAAACATTTATTAAATAATACAGAACAAAATGTAAACTGAAATCGCTCCAAGGCAGAGTGAAATTAAACTGAAGGAAAATGTGAACGGAGCAGATATAAAAGCATCACTCCGGTGTGGATGTGCGAGTCTTGCGATCAAATCACTGATCGGATGTCTTTCCGGATCTCAGTGATGAGGATCTGAGACAGCACGATGCCTGCGATCTGAGGATCAAACAGAAGAACTGTGTCAAAGTTGCAGTGTGCCTGTAGAGGAACATCCTCTCAATCCCATGAACAATTCATGAATACAACAAAATTCAATGCAGTGATTGAGTAACATGGGATACAGAAACAACATGATCACGATCATAAAGGATTGAATAACGAATTATGTCTGTATTATTTCATTTAACCCTTTAGGCGTGGATGGGCCCGCCGGCGAGAACAAAAATATAATTATCAAAATATTAATAACTGGGGCAAGTTATTGCCCCAATTGAAGGAGTACATCGGGGTCTTGTTCACAAGTGAGGGGACAATGGAGCGGGAGGTTGGCCGGAGAATCGGGGCAGCGGGGGCGGTATTGCACTCGCTCTATCGCACCGTTGTCACGAAAAGAGAGTTGAGCCGGGAGGCAAAGCTCTCGATCTACCGGTCAATTGTTGTTCCTACCCTCACCTATGGTCATGAAGGCTGGGTCATGACCGAAAGAACTAGGTCACGAGTACAAGCGGCCGATACTTTTAAATCAGTGTACTTTAAACTTAATTCTGATCCATTGTCATTTGTTTTATGCACAATCTGTCAATGGACAGTATACCACAGATTTACATTTATGCATTTGGCAGACGCTTTTATCCAAAGTGACTTACAGTGCACTTATTACAGGGACAATCCCCCCGGAACAACCTGGAGTTAAGTGTCTTACTCAAGGACACAATGGTGGTGGCTGTTGGGATCGAACCAGCAACCTTCTGAATACCAATGTATTATACAGAGCCCTTATTACAGGGACAATCCCCCCGGAGCAACCTGGAGTTAAGTGTCTTACTCAAGGACACAATGGTGGTGACTGTGGGGATCAAACCAGCAACCTTCTGATTACCAGTTTACCGGTTATGTGCTTTAGACAACTACACCACCACCACTCCAGATGCTGTAAACAGAGCTCAACCTCTATTGAACCCAGACATTTAAACTCCACATTTGTCTCAATCTGTTTCATTGGTGATTGGTGATGATTGAGGAGAATGTTACCTGTGGTAGCGCGAGTCCCATTGCCATCGCGCCCACGAACAACAGGTGAGATTCGATCCACACCACCGCTCTGTCCGAACAGCCCACCGGATAGATCGATCTAGTGGCGTTCAGAGACTTTTGGGACTGAACCCCAAATCCACACATGGTGTTGATCACAGTCTGAAAGAGGGTGAAAGTCTTTCAGTGCGATGTCATCTTTGCTACATGTGTGCATTGAATACATGTTAAATCTGTAGTATACAAACACAAACGTCCTTCGTTTGAGGGGCTTGATGCAAACATCTCTGTTACTATTGCTCATACATGGTTAGGACGTCTAACATTTATTTTAAAACCTCGTGCACCATTTTTTGGAGTTGTGGCTACTTTTATATTTCAGTTAAACTTATGAAGTTGTGCAGATTTAAATTTTAGGAGGTACCTGAGACATGTATGGAGACACGAATAATGATCTTTATATTGCATATAGGATCCAGAGACTTTGTGGTTGGCTCTTTTGACTTACCCAAAACACCCTTGCAACTAGGGCTGGATACTATCGACCAGAGTCTGTTTAGCCTGAGACGGAGCACTTGTATTAAAATTAATGTGAGAAATTGAAACGGCCAGTATGGCGGATGTGGGGGAAAAAAATCCCGCCTGATGGGTAAAAGAAACCTGTCCCCCTAGGGTAAGTTGGTGTCCCCCTAGGATAAGTTGATTTCCCTCTAGGGTAAGATGGTGCCCCCCTAGGATAAGTTGATTTCCCTCTAGGGTAAGATGATTTCCCTTTAGGGTAAGATGGTGTCCCCCTAGGGTAAGATGGTGTCCCCCTAGAGTAAGTTGATTTCCCCATGGGGTAAGTTGATTTCCCTCTAGGGTAAGATGGTGTCCCCCTAGGGTAAGTTGATTTCCCCATGGGGTAAGTTGATTTCCCTCTAGGGTAAGATGGTGTCCCCCTAGAGTAAGTTGATTTCCCCATGGGGTAAGTTGATTTCCCTCTAGGGTAAGATGGTGTCCCCCTAGAGTAAGTTGATTTCCCCATGGGGTAAGTTGATTTCCCTCTAGGGTAAGATGGTGTCCCCCTAGGGTAAGATTGTGCTCCCCTAGGGTAAGTTGATTTCCCTCTAGGGTAAGTTGGTGTCCCCCTAGGGTAAGATGATTTCCCTCTAGGATAAGATGATTTCCCTCTAGGGTAAGATGGTGTCCCCCTAGGGTAAGATGGTGCCCCCCTAGGGTAAGTTGATTTCCCTCTAGGGTAAGATGGTGTCCCCCTAGCCTAGGGTAAGTTGATTTCCCTCTAGGGTAAGATGGTGTCCCCCTAGGGTAAGATGGTGTCCCCCTAGCCTAGGGTAAGTTGATTTCCCTTTAGGGTAAGATGGTGTCTCCCTAGGGTAAGTTGGTGTCCCCCTAGGGTAAGTTGGTGTCCCCCTAGGGTAAGTTGATTTCCCTCTAGGGTAAGTTGATTTCCCTTTAGGGTAAGATGGTGTCCCCCTAGGGTAAGATGGTGTCCCCCTAGGGTAAGTTGATTTCCCCCTAGGGTAAGTTGGTGTCCCCCTAGGGTAAGTTGATTTCCCTCTAGGGTAAGTTGGTGTCCCCCTAGGGTAAGATTGTGTCCCCCTAGCCTAGGGTAAGTTGATTTCCCTTTAGGGTAAGATGGTGCTCCCCTATGGAGTTGGAGCTCTAGGAAGTGGTGGTACTGCACCCATCCCTACTTGTAACTCCCTTGCAAACCTATACCAACACCTTAGCATCATGGTGGCGAGCTTTACATGGGCATCTTACACATTGTCTTTAGAAAATGTAAATATCCAGTTTGAGTCATACTATAGAAGCTCCTCTACGATATTACTGTGGTGTGCAGCTGAGTTTGATGATTACTGCCATTCCTTTGGTCTGACTTGTGCAAATGTTCAGTGTTTACTCATAGGCAGTGTTTGACACAACCCACCCGGGTCATCTGAGCCCTTGAACTCGACCCTCTTCTGTTATCTAACAAGTCAGAGCTGGTCACTTCTTCTTTAGCTCATTACAACTCTAGTGTGCCCCTTCTGCCATGCTTTCTGCCAACCTACGGGTGTTAGTGGGCTGTATAATGACGTAGATCAAAGTCGCATCTGATAATATGTAGTTTCAGTTAAATGTTTGTTTTCATGTTGTTTTTGAGAGAAAATGAATGTAAATCTTTTCAAGGTTATAAAAAAGAAATGATACATATGGAGACTTATGATGTGAAGTTGTATAAGATAATTTACTAAATTAATTCCAAATAATGTGCTATTTTTTCTATATAATCATTTTTTCTCTGTCCCACTTTTTCCAATACTGCCTGAAAAAAAAAATAAATAAATATATATATATCTATATATATATATATAAAAATTTGAGAATTGGTAAAAAAATGGTCTTCAAAGGTGATTCTTCGCAGTATTGAGTATTTCTTCATTTTTGCAGTCCTGTGTGTTGTATAATGTCAGGTGATGTGCCATTTTAATCCATAATAATAATGTCAAGAAAAGTAAATGTCCCACTTTGCCCATATTCACCCTGTTGTGTATCAAAAACTAAAACTCATTTTAGTTTTGGAGTTATGAAACAGTATTTAGTTAAACGTGTGTGGATGTTGTACAGTATTTTGGCGTCGCTATACGCAACGCATAATTTAAATTCATTTAAACCGACTGATCTCAGTTCAGGAGACCCTGTTAAACTTTCGACATAAGAAAACTTTACAAGTCTTTCGAGTCATGTGACCAAACAACATGGCGTCCCCCACAGCAGAGTTTGTGTTTGGTTGAAATGCCAACTTAACTGCATCTGGTAAGAAACCTGTTTAAAGGGATATTTCGCCATCATGCCATCCCAGATGTGTAAGACTTCCTTTCTTCAGCAGAACACATTTGAAAAAAAAGGAGAAAATATCTCGAAATGTTCACGCAAGGAGTGACACACACCATTTCCAAATGAATAGGAGGAACGCTGTACAGACCAACGGCGTGAACAAAGACGTCAGGAGATGAGGACAGTTTATCTATAGTAATACCACGGTTAATTTATGGTACATGTACCATGATTACTTCAGGTTTCCTACAGTGGTTACATTTCGTAATGGTATGTTTTTTAAGGTGGAAACGATGGTTTTAAGCATTGTACTTGTACCACAAATCAACAAATGTTTTTCCATAGTTTTGGTTGTCCTGTATTATTTCTGTGGTTTGTGCTGCATGTATAACATGGTTATAATATGGTACATTTTGTGGTTATACTTTTACTACAAATACCATAGTAACTGTATTAAAACATTGCTTATTTTCGTAAGATATTGGAAAAGAATGCACAATGTTCTTAAGGAGCTCCTTTTGTCAGAGTACGCAAAACTATTTAAGAAAAAACTAAATCCTTTCATCTAAAGGCACTTCTCCGCTGCACGTTACGGTTCGACTTTTCTGATCTTGCTTTTCCACTGCAGTTTAGTGCCGCCTCAATGTGGGCGGGATTATAGGCTGATCGTCATAGTTGTACCGCCTCTGCTGCTGTGACATCATCTTAAACGTGACAGAAACATTACTGACCATAAACAACAACACGAGCGCTAGCTGTTAGCTGCTAGCTCATTGTGCTGCATGAAGCAGTTGTTGATGGTGATGTTACACACGTGTAACGGTTAAATTGGGCTGGTTGTTTTAGAATCTTCCAGTAGCTGGTCAACTAAATAAAGTGAAGCTTTCAAGCAGAGTATAGAGTTAACGTAACAAAACGTCCCATCCTCCATCGTGAACTCCAACAACGCCGTGACCGAGTCCAGGACACTCTCCCTCCCATTGCTCGCCGGTCTAGATAACGTCCATTTGGTCCAACCACTTCCACTTTCTTCTGTTTGATCCACTCCGGCTGTTGTGGGCCTTGATGGTTCTGTCGTCACTTTTAAGTGTTTTTAACGTTCCCCTTCACTGTTGGGGGGTCCGGTGGTAGCCGTGTGCGGGCAACAGCTGAGACACTTCCTGAGAGACTTCTTTGTTTCGTTCGTCGCTAATGAGAGGAACGTCTGCACCTCGTTTATTGACCACGGCGTGGTTTTGCACACGGACATTTCAAGTTGTGTGAACAAATGATACTGCTATCGCTGTTAATAACTTTAAAACTAGCGGGTTGATGTCCCGTGTCGCAAACCCAGTGACGCTGGTAGTGACGATTCTCTCTGACCAATCAGTGATCTGCAGGATTTGACATCACATTTAGTATCGGCTCGCTTGGAACCTCAACCGAGATGGTACTAAAAAAAAGTACCAGGTACTTTCCCACAGTGGAAAACCTCCAAAAAGTAAGTCGAGCTGTACCGTGCCTCTTAAGGGACATGTTTGTAGGTTTGGAACAACATGAGGGTGAGTAAATGATGACAGAGTTTTCATTGAAAGGCAAACTTTTTCTTTAACTTGGATTAAACCGATGCAGTAACACAGATTCCCACACAGATTTCTCACCGTTTTCAGAATATAAATGCTTTTAAAATGTAACATTTAACCGCATGAGTTTCGTATTTCCAGTGTCAAGTATACTCCAATACACTTCAAGCGAACACAAATAATCCCCTGCACAAGTTGCTGTGAAATATCATGTTTTCGAGCAGATGCCATCGTCTCCATGTGAACAGCTGCTCGGATGATTCATGTAATTTTCCGGCATTCTTTGCACTTCAAACAACGTGTTTAAATACTGAGAAACATTTAAGCCTATCCACCATACAGTATATCCTCCCTCGGCGTATTCAATGTGCCCTTCTTCCTCTGTTTTCTTCCATTTTTGTTTAAAAGAATTGCATTTTGCCCACATTGATCTGTTTAGAGAGTGTTTATCCAGCAATCACTGGAGACATTTGCCAAGGGAACACCGATCATAACATTTAGGTCTGCCAAGGAGTTGCTTTAAACCAATGATCTATGTTCTGTTTGAGCATCTTATCAGCATTTAAACAGGTCTTATGGATCGAATTTGGAGCGCACATTTTGCATTGAAACCAAGCAGCTGCTTTAGACGTCAAGCCGATATGGCACCACTCGGTCATTTGATGTCTCAGGAGGCAGGAAAGGCAATTCAAAACGTGCTGCTTTGACAAGCGTGTCGAAATGTTTGAATAGCGATATATAAGGTAAACCCAAGCTGTTTAAGTTCACTAAGCTCACTGATGTGATTATAACCGAGGTAATTAACGGCACAGGCCATCATCATTAGAGAGATAGAGCGGAGAGGAAGGGCTGAGTCGACACTTTGAATCTATCTTTGTGGCACTTTGTTGCAAAGAGTGCAATAAACCGATGACTACAGGAAGTTCTGTTTAGCTGATGAGTGGAAAATAATACAACTTTTCCTTTGTACTAATGCCTTGCTTTAAAGGTGGTTGACAGAATATAATGGTGTAGTGTTCTGATGCCAAGGGACCTTTTCTTTGGACTAGTTTTCTTCCCCATGTTGACTTTTTACCTGTTACCTGAGCAATAATATCATCCTACATATGCGTGATTATGGTTGGAAAGATGCTATCTTCATTTCCGAATGCCCAAAGTATATAAACAGTGTTGATTTACCCAGCCACAATGAATGCATGCAATCTTTATTTGAGGTCTGTTTGAAGTCTGAGTTAAACATAACGATGTGATTAAAACACCGAATCCAGCAGAAACTTCAGCATTATTGTCAGATTTAAGACAGATGTCAATGCTTTCATCTCAAAGTGATTGACTGGTGCTTCTCATTTGCATAACATCAAGCGTTTCTTGTAGGAAAGCACCAGTGGACACGTACATACGTTAGCAGCCAGTGTCATGATTTTGTGTTTGCACAGAGATTGGTAGATCTGTTAGTAAATGAAGTTGACTTCAGCAGCTCTTGTTGCATTATACGCCAATGGTGACAGGTCAAAAATGGGAAAAAGCTCTTTTTTTCTGCTGTTTTTCCAAAGTTGGAGTGTCTATAACTCCAGAAGTGTTAAGTATATCTTAATATCCTTTTACATTCTGGTTCAGAATAAACTTTCCTTTTTATATTTCCATTTTTAAGGCCCCATATGGTTAAATTCCAGAGATATGGAGCTCTCAATGTGGCTCCAAGCTTAAATTGTAAAATTGTACACATTGTCAATAGCCGTAAACCAAACGTGGGTCACATGGTGTGAAGCTAGATTTTCTTGTCCAACAACACAAAGTCAATCTTGACTACTTTGGCCAAATGTCAAAATCTTGATTTTAAAGAGTCCAAAATGACACTATTATTAGGAATAAGCGTCACATGTGGCAGTTAGTGCAATACATACAGTATATCTAGTTTTTGGAAAGCTCTGGAATGCATCATTAGGGGTCCAAACACCAAAGAAGTTGAAACTCTTTTACCAATATTCTTATAATTCGTTTCTGACCTAAAAGTGTCTGAACTTGGTGGGATGGTCACAAATCCCCTTCACCACTCAAGCACAAAAACACATACATACACCACATTTTTCGCTAATAACTCAAAATAGCTTTTTTTTTCTCTGAATTCTTCGGTCCCCCCCCCCAAAAAATGGCCATTTGTATTTTATATGGATTTCAAGAATAATTTTCTTCCACTTTTTTTATAATGTTTTTAAAACCATCTCTGATCCATATGAAATTTTGTATGTATCATTGAAAGATGCTCATAACATACAGTTTATATCAGTGGGGATTTCTTTAAGACTGCAAGGGAAGCTCAGCTTCCCCTATAATGTCAAAAAAATAATGGTCAAATATGTACTATTGTGTAAACAATTTATTGACTAAAAATGCGTTAGAACACGTTCATCTCGAAGACGAGTTCGTTCAGAATCAGCTACATTACATATAGCAGGTCGGCTGACTCGATTTACTTCTCATACATTCCCGTAGCGTCAGTGCATTTCCCTGTTGAAGCCGAGCGTCCATTGACTTCAATGGGGCTGCTCTGAACAGTTTTTTTCAGTGCTCCGAAAATAGACGGTCATTGGATAAATGCTGCGATTATGTCCCGCCCACGGACGCTCAGCGTCTCTGGGGGTGAATGAGGAGTGGGCTGGCCCGGATGCCGGGCTTCCGCGTGATGATTGGAAGATCTGTCGAAAGACTGCATCTCCTTTTGATTGACAGCGAATCTGTACTATAAGAAGTCACTGAAGCTATTTCGTGCTCAGTCCCATCGCGGATTTCTCAAGTGTAGTCGAAAGACAAACTGCTGCAACCTATTTCTTTATATTTGTTTGGCGAAATTGCTAGTCAATTTGCATAATACATTTCACACAATTATACACCACATTCCTTGTTTCAGTTTTACCAAGTTTAATATATTTTGTTTTAGAGCGTTCATTCATTCGTTCGTTCGTTCGTTCGTTCATTCATTCATTCGTTCGTTCATTCATTCATACAGTAGGCTAGGCTAGCGTCGTATGGGTGAAACTGCGCACGATGGCAGATGGTGCTAATATTGTCGACCTGATTTTGGCGAAGCCATTTGAAAGTCTTCCTTACGAGGAAAAAATTAGAATTAAACAGCAGGGCAGATCAACACCTAAGATTGATTTAGTGCAAAAAATAGGGTAAATAAGTTTATAATGTAGGCCGAAAACGAGCTTCCCCTCTTTGAAAGACCAGCAGCCGCCACTGGTTTATATATATATACACTGTTGAGCCCAAACATTATGACCACTCACAGGTGATCTGAATAATGTTGATCATCTCCTAACAAGGTCACATATCAATGATTGGGTAGACAGGGCTCAATGCTAAGGATTTTTTGTACTGGCCCAGTTGATTTTTACTGGCCCCGGGTCATCGGCAGTCCTTATTGTCGAGCCCTGGTCAAGGCTGGTAATCTGGCATACCGGGCATTATCCCAGTGGACCAACGCACTTTGGGGCCGATCAGGGGCAAACTGGCCATCGAGAGAACTGAGCGGGCCGGTGTGTCGGCCACGAAACGTGCCGAATAGGCCGCGAAAATGTGCCACCGCGTTATGCAGAACGGACCACAAAACGGCGCCGCAATATGCCGAAAAGGACAGGGCAGAAATCCCGGGCCAATTTCTCTTCCCAGTCCAGCCCTGGCCCTGGTAGTTTAGATGGTAAGTGAACAATCAGTTCTCATAGACGACGTGGAGAAATGGGCATCAGTAAAGACCTGAGCGACTTTGACAAGCATCTCCGAAACGGCAAGGCGTGTGGGGTGTTCCCGGTCAGCAGTGGTGAGTACCTACCGACAGTGCTCCAAAGAGGGACAAACCACAAACCGTCGACAGCGTGTTGGGTGCCCAAGGAAGGCTATCCCGTCTGGTCCGAATCAACAGAATGTCTACTGTGGCACAAGTCCGATGACGTTAATGATGTTACGGGAGGAATATGTTACAACACACAGTGCATCGAACCCTCCTGCATATGGGGCTGCATAACCGCAGACCAGTCAGAGTGCCCACGATGACCCCTGTCCACCATCGAAAGTGCCTTCAATGGGCACACAGGTGTCATAACAGGACCTTGGAGCAGTGGAAGTAGGTTGCCTGGACGGCCGTGTACGTGTGCGCCATTTACCTGGGGAATTGATGGCACCTGGATGGTTTGAGGAACATGATTAAGGGTTCAAGGTTTTGCCCTGGCCTCCAAATTCCCAAGATCTCAATCCGGTTGAGCATCTGTGGGATGTGCTGTACCAACATGTCTGACCCACAGCCGCTCCACCTTATAACTTACAGGACTTGAAGGATCTGCTGCTAATGTGTTGGTGCCAGATATCACAGGACACCTTCAGAGGTCTTGTACAGTCCGTGCCTCAACGGGACGGCGCTGTTTTGGTGGCACACAGAGGACCAAACGGCATATTAGGAAGGTGGTCATAATGTTTTGGCTCATCAGTGTATATTGGTTGATTGACGTGGAATAACCCGTTTAGATGGCCTCAAAATGAACAGACATGGACTAAAAGCCACAAAACTCAATAATTAAAAATTAATAAAAGATAGCTGTATGACTTTGTTTCGAACATTGGAAAGAATGCTTTATATTCAGAAATTGAGCACATCATTGCAAAACATTTACAATTACAACAAGTGCAACGCTATTTCAGTTCATTGAGTGCCATATGAATCAAGCAGACCTCATATCTGCTTTTATTGTGCATTGTATTGTCACTTTTCATAACTACCGATTAAATAATGAGTCAGGAGTTAGGTGTAGGTGTTTACTCTCACCTCTCCTGGTAAAGAAGTGCAGCATGAGAAGGGAACTGCACATCTCTCTGTACTGGGGTTTGACTGGCTGCAGTTGAAGTACAGGTTCCACGACCAGTCCGTGTAGTTGTTCCAGCCGCAGCATTTGAACTACAGGAAGTCACAGATATTCACTTATTGTCTGCTCATGAGAATAATCATTTTAAGGAGGATAGAGAGGAACATCTGAAGAGGCAGAAGAACAGACTGTACCATACAGTAGACTAAAACATCAGCCTGTGTTCGTTCAGAGCCATTAACATTAAAATACTTATTTACATTGTGTTATAGTGAATAGTTGTATTTACTCACCCTCATCTGGCTTGAAACCTGTAAAAACCTGCTTCTATGGAACAATGTCCAGGCTGCTCTGTTCCCTACAGCTAAAGTGGATAGCAGCCCCAACATTTAAGCTTCAAATAGGACAAATCCAGTGTTTATTTTCACACATTTGTTTGTTTTGTTTTAATCATAATGTTTGTCCTTTTGATGAGCTTGTCCTTTATATAAAGTCAATATGTCATCATGTCATATTCATTCATTCATCTACTGTCCAATGCATGTGGACATGATGACCAAAACTGAACAAGTGCTTTAAAATTTGCAGATAAATCAGAAGTGATACGTTTTGATTATTTATAAATGATTTCGCACTCTACATATTATTGTAATCGATAAAAACATCAAACTGATCAAATATTCATGTGTCATATGTTGTTGGAAAGCTCTCAAAGAGAAGAATACAACCTGCCTATTTGATTTACTCACAGATGAACATATAGCGAATAACATCTAAATATATGTTTTTGACACACTGTGAACAGGTGTTGCTCTTATGCCATGTTTTCGCTTATATCTTAACAGATTGCTCCAAAATAGTGTTTATATTCCTCTAATTTCAGGTTTAGAGTCATGTGATCAATCATTCTAATTACATATGTTCACCAGGAGATGGCGCCAAATACACGACACAGACTCAATGATTACTCAAATGACACAGAATGAAACTCATTCTGTGAAATCTCATGACTAAAATCATGTGTGCATGCTATGCAAACCTTTAGTCATTGTTGTGTTTGCATGTGTAATTAGTTCTTATGTACAATTATTATCTTTTATTTGTTTGGAGATGTTTTTGGACACTATGATACATTATATTTGATCATAGTGTCCAAAATAATTATACTTTTGATTGCTTTGTCGTATCAACGCAACATTTTACATTTACATGTAAGCATTTGGCAGACGCTTTTATCCAAAGTGACTTACAGAGCACTTATTACAGGGACAATCCCCCCGGAGCAACCTGGAGTTAAGTGCCTTACTCAAGGACACAATGGTGGTGACTGTGGGGATCGGACCAGCGACCTTCTGAGTACCAATGTATTATGCAGAGCACTTATTACAGGGACAATCCCCCCCGGAGCAACCTGGAGTTAAGTGTCTTACTCAAGGACACAATGGTGGTGACTGTGGGGATCGAACCAGCAACCTTCTGATTACCAGTGATGTGCTTTAGTCCACTACACTTACAATGTCAAATAAGAAAAATAAGGAAACAATCATTTTTGGCTAAAGTCTATTTTTTTCTGAGTCTCAGAATGTCTCTATATAATTGTAATTTATTTATTTATTTATTTTTTTAATGATACCAAACACTTGACCCTCATTTTTGTTATTTTGTTTATTTGTTTGTTTTGTTTTTTGTCAAGTTATAAGCCTTTAATTTTGGGTATGCCACTGAAACAAAGTCTTTAAAAACGCGAGTTAAACCCTCCAAAATCCCTCCCACCATCCTCTATCTCTGAACGTTAAAGAGCAGTCTGTACATTCTGCTAAATATCTTCCTTCATGGGTTTAGAGTGACATGAGGGTGAGCAGATGATTTTGGGTAAACTGTCCCAGTACCGAACTGTGATTGGATGCTTTTATTAGCTTTCATGTTTTCTATGTTCGGATGTTTTTCTGACACATATGAATGAATGAATAAACGTTACATTTATTTAACACTTTTCTGACACGACACTCAAAGCACTTTACACAGTGAACGGGACTCTCCTCAACCACCACCAGTGTGCAGCATCCACCTGGATGATGCGATGACACCCATAGTGCACCAGCTATTGCTGGAGAGATTACAGGTTGTGTTATTACAGAAGCAGAGCTAAAGAGTCCCTCTCACCTGCTGTTGGATGTAATCCATTAGGTTCTGCAGGTCCAGGTCATCTCGATAATGCACAATGGCTTTTTTCATGAATTTCCCCAGAGCATCACTTGTCTGGAAACCAGTTATGCACAAAATGACAGTTCATATGCTCCAGCGTCGAGTACATTTCCATACATGCCTAAAATCAAACACTTACATCTGGATTATATATGTACGTGTAATTGTCCTGTGGGAGAGAGGTCGACATCACCGATTCACTCTGGCGGCTCTAATAGCGTATGCTTTAGTGTGGTGACTAGCTCCCTGCGCTCTTCCTCTAACGCTGCCGTGTTCAAGCACCTCTCAATGTCATTAGCAGGAGAACGTTTGGTCCCACTTTGAAGTGGCAAACCTCTTTAATCATTAAGAAGTGAAGATGCTAGAAGCGACATCGTTAAACGGCCTTGTTTAGCCGGTTGCGTGAGCTGCATTCTGACAGTCTAGTATCGAGTGGGGTAATATGGTCGTGATGGACCAAAGTCTTCAAGGCATGAGATGAACACTGAGGGTGAATGGATCACTCGTTAATTGACTTTACAGAGAGAGACTTGACGAGATGACCTCTTTCATTAAAGCAAAGTGTTTAAAACTAACCACGTTCCCACGACTAAGCCTGAACCTAATGTTTCAACGAATGTGTGTGAATCATGAGAGTGAAATGGTGGTTATATGATAGCCTATATCTTGTGTTAGAGTTGTAGAGATTACAATAAACTCACCTGATCAGAGTAGAAGAAGCCCAGGATTGCAATGGCCATTTGGCAGAGAAAGACCAGGGTGAGACTGAAGGAGAACTAGTAAGGGACAGCAAAGATAATTGCAAAAAGCATCTCATTTCAAATGATCATCATCATCTATTATCTACAGAGCAGATTGGCGCTCTAGTTGTCACGTGTTTAACTGCGGTAAATATTTCTATTCATGGTCATTTGTTGTTGAAAGTCAATAGGAGGGCATGTTGTCACACGGGGGTAAGTTGTCACAATGAGAAGCTGCCATTAAAAAATACAATTGCAATAAAACTATGTTGAAACAATTCACGAAAAAGCAATTGTGTTAAGGGTAAAATGTCAAACTGTTGTTTAGGCTAACAGGAATGTTTTATTAATTTAATTAATTAATTGTGTAACATTAAATAGGTGTACTCTATGTAGAATCATATTACACCATTTCTGTTAAATTATTTTTACGTGGCTCATTGTTCGTATAGCAGCACGAAGCGCTACAACGAAAATTACTTTTATGCTCCTTCACACAAATCACGAGTCAGATTATCAGTTCATAAACACTAACTTTTCACCCTGTTCCTCACACAATGTTATCTTACCATCTTGACCAACACAATATAGGTTTCGTTTGAAAGATTAGAAGCTCTACTTTCCAACGCTTTGAAATTTGCAGATAAATCAGAAGTGTTACGTTTTGATTATTTATAAATGATTTCGCACTCTACATATTATTGTAATCGATAAAAACATCAAACTGATCAAATATGTCATGTGTCATATGTTGTTGGAAAGCTCTCAAAGAGAAGAATACAACCTGCCTATTTGTTTTACTCACAGATGAAAATATAGCGAGTAACAGCTAAATATATGTCTTTGACACACTGTACATGTTTCATGTGAACAGGTGTTGCTCTTATGCCGTGTTAACAGATTGCTCCAAAATAGTGGTTATATTCCTCTAATTTTGGGCATAGAGCCATGTGATCAATCACTCTAATTACATATGTTCACCAGGAGATGGCGCCAAATACACGACACAGACTCAATGATGACTCAAATGACACAGAATGAAACTCATTCTGTGAAATCTCATGACTAAAATCATGTCTGCATGCTATGCAAACCTTTAGTCATTGTTGTGTTTGCATGTGTAATTAGTTCTTATGTACAATTATTATCTTTTATTTATTTGAAGATGTTTTTGGACACTATGATCAATTATATTTGTATGTAAAGCGGCAGCACGAGGCATTACAACAAAAATGACTTATATGCTCCTTCACACAAATCACGTCAGATTATCAGTTCATAAACACTAACTTTTCACCCTGTTCTTCGTACAATACTATCGTATGTCTTCTAAACACTTTTACTATGGCGTATGAGTCATTTTAACGTTTACATCACATAATCAACTACATTTACAAGCTTGTTCGAGTGCGAACAAATAGCGCAGTAGCTCGACTGATAGTGTTGCACTTGTGATGTAAAGGAGCGGGACATGGGTCCTGAAGAGCACACCTGAACCCAAAGTGCATTGGAAGACAGCTTTATCCACAGTGCATTGACATAATGCATTTGATATGTTCACAGTACATTTAAAAGCTTATGCTAAATGAATGAATGACAAAACAGCAGACAAAGAAATGCACTGCCAAATCTTTCCTCACAATTTTAAGGAGCTGTATGTTTTCTCGCAGAGCTCCGATGCATCCACAGAAAGTGATGAAGAACATGACCACACCCACCACGATAAGAATAACGGCTGGATCGATGAAGAACGTGTCACGCACCGCATCTGTGAACAAAACCAACGAACAACACAACTGCCGTCATGACTGATCTCCACATCTCTTCTATCAGGTGAGAAACACATCTCTTACCTGTTGCTTTTTGGACTTTGGCATATACCCCAATGGCAACAATGAGAAGAGAAAATATCTAAAAATGCAAAGAAAGATTGAACTGCAGTTAATGCTTGACAGCTACATTTATACATGTAGTGAAGCGTTTTTTAAAGTGAGGGCCAGAGAATTTCACGGGACGTGAAGAATGAGGATAAAAACAAAAAATAAGCAAATACAAAACAAATATACTTTTATGAAAGAAACCTAATAAATAATAATAATAATGATTATTATAATAGGCAGATATGTTCAGCTTAGTAGACCCGTAGCACTGCCTATTAATAGACGCTAGACTCTTACTCCCCGCTACCTGATTGGCCCTTATCCCTAAATCCTGGGCGTGCTGAGTGACTCCAGTCAGGTCTCCTTAGCAACCAAATTGGCCCGGTTGCTAGGGAGGGTAGAGTCACATGGGGTAACCTCCTCGTGGTCATGGTTAGTGGTTCTTGCTCTCGGTGGGGCGCGTGGTGAGTTGTGCTAAGCAGGGACGGATTACCGACGGGGCCAATGGGGCCAGTGCCCAGGGGCCCTTGACTGCCCGCGGGTGCCAAGCACATAGTTTGTCGATTCTCCCCTCTTGAAAACCCTTTTGGGCATGAACAACGGTTCCTTCATCTTAATGACACAAAAATATAGCGAGTAATAGATAAGTATAGATTTTTGACACACTGTACATGTTTCATGTGAACAGGTGTTGCTCATATGGCGTGTTTTCACTTATAACTTCACAGGTTGCTCCAAAATAGTGTTTATATTCCTCTCATTTGGGCCGAGTCATGTGATCAATCACTCTAATTACAAATGGCCACCAGGAGATGGCGCCAAATACATGAGACAGACTCAATGATGTCTCAAATGACACAGAATGAAACTCATTCTGAAAGACACAAGCACTTGTGACGTCACAAGACTCGTTCAAACAAGAGGGATCAGTGCCTTGAAGAGGTAATGAGAGGAAATCAGAGAAACAGCTTCTGGTCGTGTAGTCTAGGGCATACGCAGGCATTCATTTTGCAGTCTAATAATGTGATGCCGCAGCACCGTTGAGTGAATTGTGTTTTAATATTATTTAAAAAAATTTGATTCTCTCTAAACGCGCTCGGGGATGCACTGGGGTTCACTGGCAAGGCAGACAGTCAAACTGAGCTGATCCACCAATCAGAACCTTCATTTCAGACACGATTGGATATTAACCAATCATATCTTCCGTTTCAGTAAGGGGCGGGACATTTCCAGCATCTGATTCACAAACATCCCTGGAGAAACTATCATTTGCACAGCATATTTATTATACATATTTATGTATATACATTTAAATGTAACTTATGCAATTAAACTTTTACTACAGTAATATTGTAGTAGTAATTACGGTTAATTGTGTGGTAACTATGGTTTAAATAAATACTATGGTTAAACTAAACTATAGTTACTGTAGTGAAATGGTTAATTTTTGTAAGGGTAAACAAAACAGATGTCTAAAAATGTTATGTTTAGGCTAAAACAAAATAATGACTTGAATAATGACTAAAAATATTATTTTAAATTACCCATTTTATCCCAAGTAATTGCAAAAAATAAACATTTTTATAGAAGTATCTGTATAGACGATATTGGACTGGAAATTATTGGTATCAGTTGGAAAAGAAAATAAGTGGTATTGCCCATCCCCAAGTTGTGCGTGAAGCCTCCACATGCGCTATGTCTCCATGGTAACACGCTCAACAAGTCACGTGATAAGATGTGCGGATTGACGGTCTCAGACGTGGAGGCAACTGAGATTCGTCCTCCACCAACTTTACTCTATAAATAAGAGACAGGAGCTAAAATAAATAACCTTAACCTAAGAAACAGACGTGGACTGGCCAACGGGAGAACCAGAACTTTTCTTTGTGGGCCTACCGTGAAATGGTGCCGTTATATGCCAAAGTGGGCCGCGGTATGCAGAAGAGGACAACGAAACACATTGCCATGATATAATTACAGTCACACTGACAAATGAGGCGTGTGAGGGTGTTTGAGTGCCACTGCGGTTCAATTGTCCCATTGAACAGAACTTGAATCATATCAGCTCAGTCTTTAACGCTCGGTGCACGTTTGATTCATGCTTTTACAAAACTTTTATTTACACTTTCACACATCTTCCTCTACACGTGTTGATCTTTGAGGCACTCGTTTGCCTTCATATAGACGCAGGCAGACGTGTAACACTGATCAAATACAAACACAATCACTATGAATAGAAGAGGAACATGAAAACATATTTTCAGCACCAACTTACCCAGAATAAAAAGCTGAAGAAGAACAGGAAGTACCTAATCCAGGGATTGATGAAAGAAAACGTTTCCGTCCTGCTGAGGCTCACCTGCCTGTCCATTATGACCGGGAGTTTTTGAGGCCGAAGTCAAATAAATCACTATATGATGAGGGGAAAGCAAGCAGGACAGGCCCAACAGATATACCACTCGCCGTCCTGTTTCAGCAGGCGTGCACGTGGACTGTCGGTCTAGTCAGAGAGTTGCGTTGCATAAAAGCAGTCTTTGGCTTGACTGCTGCTGAATGGTTCGGAAGCTCGGCTCCATTGTTGTTCTTTCACGAGAGCGGTCAGTGTCGTCACAATTCAAGAATTTGCAGTCCTGCAAAATATGCAGGGGAGGTCGATGTCCTAGTTTGGACATTATGATGCCCTATTCTTCGGTCATTCCCAATATCAAGCCGATTTCACTAGCAGTATGTTAATAGAGAACATGCACAAGCTGACACTGGTCAATCCGACGATGTATAAACTCAAGCAAACATCTTCATCAGCATTCCTCCATTGTGGTTTATCCCTCAGTTTAAAGCAATTCAATAATAGTGAGGAAACAATAAATGTGAGCAATAACTACACATAACAATAGCTGACATGATGGACTGAATCACAACAACAGTTTTGCCGGGAAATAATTTGCATGTTAACAGTCAGAGATCGATTAAGTCACAAAAAGGAACATATTTAGCAATTTTCCAAGAAAGTATTTGGAATGTGGATTTTATTTCTTTTCTTCCTAATATAATTGAATATATCAACTTTTATAATTTTTTAAAAATGTGTTTAATCAGAAAATTATAGATAAAATATTGCAATTTATTTTCTGCTGTTTTCTGTGCTGCTCCAACCAAACAAAAACCCAAACATTTAGTTTTATAGCCTATATGGTCATTTAAATATACAATATTACACAGAGATTAGTATTTTTATTTTATTTGAATTATATCAGCAAATAAATCAATAGTCAAATTTATTAACTGTCAATGAATTTACCCTTAAAGCTTGTCATAAATGATGTGTAATATATTTTGAGTTGTGTTGTGCATTCAAAACGTCATCTTATTGTCTAAAAATATATTTTTGAAAAATACATTTTGCAACCCGAACTATTTTGCAATAACAGTTTCAGGTTTAAACTAAATTTACAGTAAAAAAAATATATTATTTATTTATTTATTTGAAGGTTCTCATTGAGTAACTGTTGCGGATCAATTTTGGTAAGTTCATTTATGGTTTTAAGGTTTGTATTTTTAGTTTTTATCTGCAAACAATAAAGCTTTGATAGAAGCCAAATTTATCACCAAATAACCCACAAACTTGAACAAAGTGAAGTAGAGCGACAGCAATTTACCCGTCCTGCTCTAAGCCAGGGCTGGACTGGTAATCTGGCATACGGGCATTTTCCCGGTGGGCCTATGCACTTTGGGACCGATCAGGGGCGGACTGAGACCTGAGACCAGTGCAGACAGACAGCACACTGGAGGTTAAGTCATGCACTAAATAGGGAGCAAGGGAGCATCCTATAGCTCTCTATAACTGTTCTGAGACCAGTGTAGACAGACAGCACACTGGAGGTTAAGTCATGCACTAAATAGGGAGCAAGGGAGCATCCTATAGCTCTCTATAACTGTTCTGAGACCAGTGCAGACAGACAGCACACTGGAGGTTAAGTCATGCACTAAATAAGGAGCAAGGGAGCATCCTATAGCTCTCCTATAACTGTTCTGAGACCAGTGCAGACAGACAGCACACTGGAGGCTAAGTCATGCACTAAATAGGGAGCATCCTATAGCTCTCCTATAACTGTTCTGAGACCAGTGCAGACAGACAGCACACTGGAGGTTAAGTCATGCACTAAATAGGGAGCAAGGGAGCATCCTATAGCTCTCTATGCAGTTAAGCTTGTTTATTAGTTACTACTAGTCACTCTCGGGTCGGGTCAATCTCGGGTTCTCAACATCATTTTTCCCCCCTGCATAAATTAAATTGCAGCTGTGATGGAAACAGTAAGAGAAACCTGCTATGAATGAGAGAAAACACAGATTCTCCCACTTTCAAAAAACCCGCTCCTCATTCCAGGTAAATTCACGAAACTTTTCTCTGTGCTCCGCTTTTATTCTGCACCACTCACATGCGATTATACGGCAAACACAGAAAAGTGGAGTGATACAAACAATGAAATATCACAGACGTTGCATAACCAATTAAATTAGAGGACCAGAACTATATAGTATAAAAGAAGATACATTTATATTAGCTTTAGTAACGGATCATATTTGGCAGACACGTTGAGACTTCACTGAAAGTCCGTCACCTGCTATGATGTGTTGATTATCAGGACTGCTGTGAGACTCAAAGTAAAAGCGGTTCAGGCGCTGGAATCGCAGCTGGAGTTCTGAATATAAATGACCCTTCATTATACTGCTGTTTCAGGAACAGTTTGGGCTGAGAGCATTTCCCCATTGGGAGCGCTGCCGCTGCTCTGGACTGTGTCTGTAAGTCTGGTAAAATACTTCATTCAACTGAGCTGAAGGATCAATCGGGTAAACTGTTGAGTCTTTCTCACAGGTTAATTGCTACAGGCACATCACATTTCCTTGACACTTGTAGTAAGGAGAACACTCTTAAATTGCACTACATGAGAAGTCATTGATTTGTTTGTCTCCGTCTCTCCCCACAAATACACAAGATGCATTTGTCCACAGTTTGGATCCTGTGTAGTCTATCACAGTACTTATATTACCACATCCATGCAGTAGCTCTCTATTGCAGTCTGTACGTTTATTGATCTGCACAGAGAAAAGCTTCGCTCTACATTTCAATACTTTTTATTGAACTGCTACAAAACGTTCTGGACAAAGATTAAACAGAGCTTTAAGGACAGGACAATATAAAAATTTTGGAGGTTTAGTATGCGGAGTGGTGGTGGCGTAGTGGGCTAAAGCACATCATTGTTAATCAGGAGGTTGCTGGTTTGATCCCCACAGTCACCACCATTGTGTCCTTGAGTAAGACACTTAACTCCAGGTTGCTCCGGGGGGATTGTCCCTGTAATAAGTGCTCTGTATAATACATTGGTAATCAGAAGGTTGCTGGTTTGATCCCCACAGTCACCACCATTGTGTCCTTGAGTAAGACACTTAACTCCAGGTTGCTCCGGGGGGATTGTCCCTGTAATAAGTGCACTGTATGTCGCTTTGGATAAAAGTGTCTGCCAAATGCATAAATGTAAATGTAAATATAAATCTGTGAGTATGTGAGAGTCCACAAGATGCTGATTCAATCCTTCAAGGGTCATTCTAAAGTTTCTTGGGACATGTCCCAAGTTAATAATATTAAGAAGAGGTTCTGAAATGACAGGAGATACCTCTTTTAAGAGCTTAGTTGGTATTGGATCTAACAAACATGTTGTGGCTTTTGATGTTTCGATAAGTTTTGTTAGCTCTTCATGACCTATGATAGCGAAGGATTAAAGTTGCACGTGAGGAAACTGAGGTTCTGTGACAGATGATTGCATAATTCCAATTTTCATTACTCTTGTGTCATGCGATGTAATATCTTGTTTTATTCTTTATTCCTAACCAATTAAGCCACAGTACTGAATAAACACCTAGGATTGTTGTGATTATTTTCTGTGAGTTTTCTAAAATATAAACGCCATCAGAGTAAAATATGTGAAATTGAAATAATGCAATAAACATGATGTAAAATACATCAGCTATAACACAGAACACCCCAATGTATGTAACTGATATTAAATGTACATTTTTACCCTTAATTATAGAGGAAAATCATACTTTTAAAACCGATTGATGGTCTCAGAAGCAGAGGCAACTGAGACTCGTCCTCCGCCACCCGGATTGAGGCGAGTAACCACACCACCACGAGGACCTGCTAAGTACTGGGACTTGGGCATGACAAATTGAAAAAAAACTAAAAACTATGGCCGATAATCACATAAATGATGACCATCAATATTATAAATAAATATTGTTTTGATAAGAGAAGTGTTCACAGTAAAATCTCAAATTTAGAATTTACATGCTTCAGTAAAATCAGTGACATCTCAAACCTTTAAATGTAAGTTAGCAAATGAGAATTCAAATTAAAATAATTTGGGTGGTCAGGGTTAGGCTTTGATCAGTTCAAGGACCCCTTGTTGGATAGAGGTGGAGCACGGAGATCAGGGGCATTTATGTATTTTCATACTGTTTGGGCCTTTAAAATATTCATTATTGATGTACAAAATACATCGCATTTTAATTGTATGTAATTCATTTAATACGGGAGGCTGAACTTTTTTTTCTCCTCTTTCCTCCCCAATTTGGAACGCCCAATTCCCAATGCGCTCTAAGTCCTCGTGGTGGCATAGTGACTCGCCTCAATCCGGGTGGCGGAGGACGAATCTCAGTTGCCACCACATCTGAGACCGTCAATCCGCGCATCTTATCACGTGACTTGTTGAGCATGTTACCGTGGAGACGTAGCGCGTGTGGAGGCTTCATGTCACCACCTTGGCATCCACGCACAACTCACTGAGACCGAACCACATTATATAGTGACCACGAGGATGTTACCCCATGTGGCTCTACCCTCCCTAGCAACTGGGCCAATTTGGTTGCTAAGGAGACCTGACTGGTGTCACTCAGCACGTCCTGGATTCAAACTCATGAATTCTAAAGCTGTACTTGAAGTTTAATTAGTGTACTTTTACACCCTTTAATATATATATATATATATATATACATACTGTATATATAGTTATTGATATATTGTGCAACCCCAGTTAACTATGAGCTCCCTTTAAACCAGACTAGTCTTAGACTCTCTAAATTACGTATATTGTTATAATTCTATGGCATCTAATGCTAATAGTGCATATACAGATTGTGTGCAAAAACAACAACTACACATAATGAATGGGTTTGGCAACACACTTTTCTTTATTTAAAAAAAGAGTCGAATTTAAAGAATGCCTAATAAATTTATAGTGTTTAACATGTCGATAACATTTCTCCACAGGACACGATATCTGATAACTGCCACTCAATATTAAACACATCACTCAAGAGGAAACGCTTCAACTGCTCGTATATGCAGCGTACTGGTGGTGCTTATGATGGCAGTACAAGAATACAGATCAATGAATCTTTACTTCCCTTTTTACCCCAGTAAATCAAATGAGTACATGCTTTTGTGGCAGTGTCTTAATGTGAGGAGAGATAATTCAATTAGTAGTGCTGAGGTCTTTTAGATCCGCTGACAATAACACAGCACGCTTCCTTGTAACACAGCAGAATTCAGTAACAACATGTCATTTAGACCAACACATTTCTTGATTTAATAAGGTACAAAAACAACGAATGGGTACAAAATTAGGTTCAACAACTGCTCAAAATAATATCCTAAATCACACAATCAGATGGCACGGATGTGCAAGCATTTAGATGTTCTTGAGATATGAATTTTCCATTATGATCCGTGCCATCTTAATTAATCAACTACATTAACAACAGAAAATGGTCTTGTGAATTTGCATGTATTGTATGATAAACATTGTGTCATTTGTGAAAACCCAACATAATTAAACTGATCTGACATAAGGACAGGGAAAGAAAACCACTTCTTAAAGGTTTATAATGCAAAACTGCACCTAATAATGCTTTGCGCAACCTTAAAATCAATGTATAACACAAAATACGATGACGAAATACCACAATGAACTTTGTACAAAAGAGAAAACAACGTAAAACAAATGACACTACCACCCTTGCGTCATTTCGATGCTCTCGCACCTTATACTTGACGATTAGAAGCGCAAAATGTTAAACAACAGATATGCCAAGATGTCAATCATATTTCATCATGAGATGATCTGTAGTGAAAATGTTTACATGCACATTAGTCTTGAAACAAATGCGGTGAAAACAGACAAAAGCCAAATGCACACACACGATAGACGCAAATGCCAAACCGCCGTCGGTTGTTTTGCATCATAACGTGTCATTTAAATCAATAAAGCATAATCAATTCAACATCTGAACATACACATATACTGTAGCCTATAACAGTGGAACGATATAAAGGTACAAAATGACTTGGATGCAGTGAGAGATGGGTTTTAAAAGTTTACATGAACAAATGTTCATGAGAGAACAACTGGCGTAGCACCAGTAAATGTCCATTTCTGATGGTAATAATGTTGACTGGCCCACTGAAGCGCGTCTATTTGACATAAACAGAATGTGCTTGCTTTGTTTCTGTTTGCTTGTGATGGTCAACATGCGACACTGATTGAAAGCCAACTCCTGTGATGCCTCACAATTACCACAAATCCCTTAAAGACAACATGAAACTGCATTTTCAACCTAATGTGAACAAAGAAATAAAAGTGTGATTCATTTGATCCATTAGGGGCTGGTTGGATCTTGTAAAGTGGACGTTTCACACCAGAAAGAAGTCAGACCCGCATGTGAGACTGTGGTGGATTGTGAAGGACGGTTCCCCTCTTGAAGCACCACTGTCACCCACTTTTAAAGAGGGTACATGGACAAGTTCACCTTTGAAAGGCATTTCGACGCATCCCAACGGTAACACTTCCTTTTCAAATGCATAGTGCTTTGCTTCTTTGCTATAACCCAGTGGTTGTCAAGACAGTCAGGAAACTTGACTTGAAATGTTCTATTTAAAACGATCACATTTAAAGGTGCTGTGAGTGATTTTAGCCTTTCTAGAATTTCCACAAGCTCTCAAGTTGAGCTGTTGGATTAGCCACGCCCCCTTTCCCCCAAACTTGCATGCCAAAGACACGAAATTAGCTTTATTGAGATCTCTTATTGAGAAGCAGAAACGGTTGTTAAAAACAACAGTAGTAAAACAGCGCCCTCTACTGACAACTGTTATGAACAACATGACATAAAAATGGCATTAAGACTCAATAATTCACTGCAACTACAATACTATGAAACGTGCAACATGATTGACAGGTCGAAAGCGTCGGAGACCACGGACACATTTTTGTTTAGCTGTCACAGAGACTTATTTTATTAATATCTTTCAGCGAGTCGGACAAATGTCTGTGTGCCTTTCCATGAAAGAAAAAAAAATAGCTTACAGCACCTTTAATTCTAATCGTTTTTTTTTTTTTTTTTAGCATTTTAATTAAAAAATATGTCTATAATTTATAAAAGGGAATTTCTAAAATTCAGGAAATTTATTGTGATTAAATATTTTAATATATTGACACACCTAGTTATGGAAGGGCGTAGGGTCTTCGAATATTGTCTTGGACAATGAGGGACCTTGGTAACAAAATGGTTGAGAACCACTACATGCATCTTTAATACATTACCATTAACCAGCATTAAAGGTGCTGTAAGCGATTTTAGCGGTTCTAGAATTTCCCCAAATTGGGCTGTTAGATTAACCATGCCCCTTTCCCCAAAACCCGCACTCAAAAGATACCAAATGAGTTTAATTGTGACTGACACGAGCATAAACGGTTGTCAAAAGCAACAGCAGCGAAATAGCGCCCTCAACTGGCAACTGTTATGAACAACATGGCATAAAAATGGCATTAAGCCTCAATAATTCACTGCAACTGCAATACTATGAGAACGGGCAACATGATTGACAGGCAGAAAGTGGCATTGTCCGTGGACCGTGAACATGTTTCCAAAAATTGCTTACAGCACCTTTAACTATTGGCGAGAAAGACGTTTCTACAAACAAAACCGTTAAATGAAATAAGGCCAATTTTGGTTACTTGTAGACATTTAAAGGGATAGTTCACTAAATATAAAAATCCAGGTATCATAAGTGCGTTCACATGCAAAATCGTACACCTATTATGCTTAATAAACTGACAACATGTGTGGTCACTTAAACGGCGTGAGCAAAACATATCGGCCCAAGTGTATTTTTGCCCATTAACCTCGATTCCTCTTTGCATATGAACACCTTTAGCAGCATTCTTACCGGCTTAAAAGTGTCCTGCACATGTTTATGTTTGGAGACAGAAGCAGAGAATAACCAGATGATGTAAACACACTCAAGTCGTTCCAAACCCATATGATTTTATTTCTTTATGTAGAACACAAAACTAGCGACTGAATACTCGTCTTGTTCTTGTGTTCCACAGAAGAATGTCCTACGTGTTTGGAACGACTTGAGGGTGAATAAATGATGACGGAATACTCTGAAGTCTATAGAAGAGTTTCTACACCCATCCACAACAGCAGATGAACATTAGAAGAAGCTGTCACTCCCGACTGTTCCTTAATATAAAGCAATTTATCTTAAACACAGCAGAAGAAAGATTGAGCGTCGGCTAGTGCTTGATGGGATGAGAGGTGTTATTATTTCTCTCTCGAATGCTCCATTAATGTCCCTCTGTGACACAGAGCTTTTAACAGAGGACATGTGATGGTCTAGAGAGCATCAGATGACCCGACTCTTGCATCACACTCTCACTTCGATGCGGTCGCCAAGACGCGTCTGCGTTGAACTCCCCTTTAGGCACGTGAAACAGATGCATTATCTTATTGAGCCCCTAAGAGCACAGGGAAATAAATGTACCATGGTTTTACTACAGTAACCATATTTTAACCTTGATATTTGTAGTTATAATACAGATAATAGAAAACTATGGTCATAAAAATCATAATTTTGTGTGTATTATGGTTTAACTATAGTAATATTGTGGTAACACTGTACAATAAGGTTTATTTGTTAGCATTCGTTAACATGAATATCAGTGAACAATACTTTTACAGCATTTATTCATCTTAATGTTCAGTTCAACATATATTCTAATGCAGTTTTAAAATCAAACGTTGTATTAGTTAACATTAATGCACTATGAGCTTTATTAACTAACAAAGATTAATACTGTAAATGCCATAAACATTTATTGTTTATTGTTTGTTCATGTGCATTATTTAATGCTAACGAATGGAACATCATTGCATTAGTGAAATATATAATATATATATAATATTACTGAATTTTAGTGGTTGAGAAAGATGTTTTTAGAAGAACACTGCAATAAAAAACATGTTTTCTTACTGAGCATGTTTGTCTTATTTTGACTTTTAAAATAAGAGCAATTTTCAGAAAAATATTAACAAATTTAGTAACATTTATGCTTAAAAGAAGACACATATTTGCCAATGAGGGAAGACATTTTTTATTACCCCATTGGCAAATATTTGTGTCTTGTTTTAAGCATAAACGTTATTAAATCTGTTAATATTTCTGTCTCTCTCTCTCTCTATATATATATATATATATATATATATATATATATATATATATATATATATATATATAATAAATAAATAATAATAATACAAAAAACTATATCTTATGTCATTCTGCATCTCAAGTAAATTAAGGATGTTGTATAAGAATTGTTTTTATTATTATTATTATTTATAACCAGAAAACAAGACAAAAATACTTGGTAAGAAATATACATATATATATATATATATATATATATATATATATATATATATATATATTAGGGCTGTCAATCGATTAACATTTTTAATCAAATTAATTACATGATGTCCTGATTAATTAATCGCGATTAATCACATTTAATCACATGTACAAATATATGGTAAGAAAGCCCCTCATATAACAATAACTCAATATATAATTATACATAGTTATCTTTAAATATTAAAATACTTAGATATATATATATAAAAAATATTCAGATAATTAAAATGCATTATATTCTGTATGGTCCGGGGCATTGCGTTTAATTGCATTCATTTTTTTAACGAGTTATTTTTGGTAAAATTTATCGCGCTGAAATAACGTGTTAAATTTACAGCCCTAATATTTATATATATATATATAAAAATATTTTTTTTTGCGGTGTATCACTGAGTGGCTTAAAATCAAGTCTATAAATGGTAAAAGTAAATTGTAAAAAAAATAATTCTATATTTGAAGAATATTTGATGAAATGGATTCTAATTAGGTTTAAACGTTCAGCACATTTCAAAACCCTCTCAAAATGTCCAATCATAGACCTTTATACACAAAAAACAAGCAAATCCTGACCATCCAAAGCAGTCCTTATTCCCGGGAATACCAATCCTTAGGTGCATGAGATTGAAAATGATGGGACTGGGGCATAGTCACTTATAAAAAACAAAAGATGTCTTGAGCTGACATGACAAAGGCGTACCTGTGTCATGCAAAATGGGAGGTGTTGTCATTTACGTTGTTAATGCTTTTCAACTTCGTCCGCTCTGAAGGTCTCCGCACTACTCGTCTCATGAGACAGTTAAGGATTAGTAAAGACACGCAGATCGTCCTCATCGCAGATATTCTCCTTGCGGCAAACGTTAGTTAGTTCAAGCGTAAAATACAAGTTCTAGAAGAGATGAAGGGAGACAGTAGCAAGAGTTCCTCTCTGTCCCGGGGCTCTTTGGCGGATGAGGGGACGAGGAGAAAGAGAGCAGGACGATGGCTGAAGTCTGTGCTGGGAGCTCAGGGGTTAATGGGGAAACGTGGCCAGTGGTTAGTGAGATACAAGAGAGCTGTCCTTCAGAGTCCGTCCTATAATGCACCGGGACACGTCCCATGCGAGGCGGCCTCATTAGGCGTCGTACTTCTTCCCGGATCTGTGGATCTGATGGAACAGTGTCATGGAAAAGGCCATTCCCAGGAGCTGAAAGGACAAAATACAGATGCACAGGTAAGAATGAGAGGTTGGAGGGGGGAGTGGGGTAGGATGTGCCACTTTCAAGGAGGTAAAACTGGTATGTTTAAATATACTGCAGGATGGCTGATATCAACTAAACATTTGAGGAAAGCATCTGTAACATACAGATGGGGGGGGGGGGTAAGCTGAAAATGTACGTTCACGATCATCATACAGAATTCCCAGAAAAAACACTTTTCTTATGTGCATTTCTCAGTGACTAGCAGCTATATGTGATGGTCACATGACAAACCTTCTGCACAGTTTGCTATGTCAAGGGGGTGACACATCTTACCCCACTCTCCACACCGATACAGTTATTAAAAGGGCTTGTTTAACCCTCTGGGGTCTGAGGGTGTTTTGGGCCCTGGAGAAGTTTTGACATGCCTTGACATTTGTGCTTTTTTCAGTTGCTTAAAAACATATTAATGGCTAAAGTCTGACAGCACAAACTGGGCTACAATAATATGTGAGCAACATGTATGTACAGGTTTGTATTTTTGAGAAAATAATGTTTATGCATGGTTTTTGAAAAAAATTAAATTTTAAGTCACTGAAATAAGGCCATATAACACAAACTAAACATACTAAACATACTAAACATTTGACTTTTGAGAACTGGATCTTGTAGCCGAGAGTTTTGCTACAAAATGATGTGAAAATCATCCTGATCACTCATTCATACAAAACAATATAGTCATTTAACTGTTGTGTGACAATTTTAGAGCTGAATGGTAATATGCGAGGAGGCGTGAACGATCATGAATATTGATGAGATTCACACCTGAGGACACAAAGACCCTCCCCTCGGCCTATCAATGAGGAATGTGACAGAGAGAATTAATGTGAGGAGACTTAATGATCAAAATCAAGTTTTAAGTTAAAAGAAGTAATCTGACTATATATTTTCTTTACATAAAGACTTTAATTAATTTTAGACCTACACTACCATTAAAAGAAGTCTCTTCTGCTCACCAAGACTGCATTTATTTGATCCAAAATACATATGATAATATGCTGATTTTCTAATATGGGCATATTTAAAGTGCATTTTAACCTGAACAGATATTTGCAAGCACAAGCTTAGTTGATGATAACGAGTCAGCATAAACACATTAAAATATAATCTAACATTCATATTATTTTTATATCATATTACATATCATATTTATATCATACAGCATACAATGTAAATAACAACATTTACATGTAACTAAAACTTGCCTATTAGGACATGTCAATACTTTGAATGTCAAATGTCAAACTTTGAATTCTGTCTGGAAACAGTCCCACTAGTAAAATATGTACATGTTTATATAAAATAGCATGTCAGCTAATGAAAACTAAATGACTTACTCGTTTGAAATTGTATCCTCTGCTGGAACAAATCTCTCTTCAAAATACAAATGTCCACCTCTTCGTCTGAGAAAAATGTTAACTCTTCCTTAATAGCCAAGAGTTTGATCGCCTGTGTATCGTTACAAGCACGCAGAAATGTTTAGTTGTGTTTGTTTACATCAAATCTCGCAGTCGGGGGCGTGTACGTTTCCCTTGATCGCCTCAGCACATTAGCGTATGCATGGCGCGCTCTGCTGGTGGGTGGGATCACATTACAGATAATGAGATGGACCGGTAAAAACTGTACATCGCTTTGTTTCAAACAGATTGCATTGCAGGAGAATATTTGTTTTAAATTTGAATTGTTTTATTTAAAAGTAGACATTTTAAGCTTTCTTTAGACATATGTTTCATGTTTGTGTGAGAAGAATTCGCGGAGTTTAAGTTAATTTTAGTGACGTGTTTCTGAAATATGAACGTGAACACAGAGACTGCTGAAAGCTTACCCTTTTTATTTTATTTATTTAAAAAAAAAACACAAGGTTTTGATGTTAATATGAGTGTACACAAAAAAAGAAGACCCTCTATAGTTTATAATCATGTATTGATTGTATTTATATGACCATAAATGACGGAGTATTTTAAGTCTATGTTACTGCTATGTGAAAAAAAAAACAGCAAAACGCGCCGGCGCGTTTGCCGACCCCAGAGGGTTAAAGCAGACCTATTATGCCCCTTTTTATAAGATGTAATATGAGTCTCAGGTGTCCTCAGAATGTGTGTGTGAAGTTTCAGCTCAAAATACCCCACGGATCATTTATTATACCATGTTATAAACGCCTCTTTATAGGTGGAATCAAAAGCGCGCTGTTTTCGTGTGTGTCTCTTTAAATGCAAATGAGATGCTGCTTCCGCCCCTTTCCGGAAGAGGACTGTACTCTCTGCCACACATTACTTCAGGTGGATTTTTCACAAGCGATAAAATTGGCCAAAAAAATTTATTGATATTTACTTAAACATGCACAAAGTCTTGCTAGCTAATGTTTATTTAGCAAGTTTCACAGAAACTGCAGCAAAAACTAATCAGAACCAATATGACTGACAGCGTAAATACTGGAGTTCAGCCATATATGTATGAACGAGAGTCGGACACTGATGAAGGAGAGACTACGGCAGAAGTCACAACTGTGAGAATGAAGCAGGACGTTTCTGAATGGTTCATTGGCACTACACAGCTGTGGTGAGTCAGTCTGGCGACCAGCATCCATCATGGTACTGATATGTTGTGCTGGCCTTTGCAAGTAAACATTCCACTTTTAGTCCAACTCGCTTATGTTCACAGAAAACGTACATAGTTTTCAAAAAGACAATCAACTTACTGTATTGTGCACAATAAATGCGGTTATGAATTATACAGACAGTAAGCTAAAAATAACGACATAGCTCTGGTCTCTGTGAATACAATCAGAGATAATGCTAACTTTAGCTGCATTAGCCCTGCAATCAGCTAACAAGCACATTCGGAAAGGCGATTTCAGCCTTCCAAACGAGCCACAGCCTTTGTGTTATCTGCTCTTGGTAAGTGTGGTTTATTCTCTGTATGAGCTGCGTGTTGCCTATACAGCGAGTTTTGCGTACTGCCCCCTGGAGAACACAGGTACTACAAGCTTGAATTGCTCAGATGGAAAAAAATATTTCTTATCACGGTCCGGGGACATGATTAATTGCGTTAATTGTTTAAAACATCATTTTTTATATAATGAATCACCCTGAACTAACATGTTAAATCGACAGCCCTAATAGAAACATAGATTTTGCTACATTAGCGCCTCTGATTCACACCGTAACTACATTTTCATCCATAGAAAAACGGGGGCATTTCAAAATGTTCTCCGTTACTGCATACTTTGGAAAAACAAAGACGTTAAGGAACTGAAAACAGCAACTGTAAATGGCAGTGCATCGCTGGAATATTGGAAAATAACATTCCTGCCCGTCTCCAGATGAAATAAGCTGTGGTCAGGTAGAGTATTTAGTCATAGAGGTAAACAGAAATGTGCTGTGTTATACAGACTCCTTGTAGTTTATTTATAGGTACATCTGGATACAACAGCACTTCACAGTCATTATCTTAAAGCTGCAGAGTGCTAGACTCAGTGTGTGTGTTAGTGTTGTGTGTGTGTGTGTGTGTGTGTGTGTGTGTGTACTAAGTCAGATTCTCTCACATCTTTATGCTTGAACGGTATCACATCGCTCCATCTTTACACTGTCTATTCCCTCAGTCACTGAACTGTATGTTTTGGCCGACTCACACAGACGAATTGTGGTCGAAAGCCTTTCAGAATCCAGACGCTAATCAGAAACTAAAGTACTACGGTACTGGATATGTTCCATGGTAATACTATGATATTCATCGAAGCACCTTGGGTCTGTTACACAAACGATGCAAGATGATTGACACAATGAACGTTTCTTATGTTTATGCGTTTGTTCAAATCCATAAACCCAACAGTAATCGCAACGCTAGCCTTAATTTCAAATGACAACTGGCTACCTCTTGGTGTATACTTGGAAATGTACTTCGTTAAGACCCCTGTGCTCTATTATCCTCAATAAACTACAGGTAATTACCATCCACAGGCTTATGTGCACTCACTGGATTAACTGAGGGAACATATTCTCTAATCCAACATGGATGATTTTTAACATTTACAGCATTTAGTTTCTGTGGCTTGATCAATTTGTTGGTTGTTACCCTTGTCGTGTTTAATGTACCAAGTGTCGAGATCAGTGCGTGCCATTTGAAATTCAATTTCTGGTGCTGTAAATTGCATTCCAACACAATGCATAATAACAGTTCAAATGAATGCACAGATAAAGATATATTCAATGTATCACAAATGCGCACACACACACACACACATGCACACTCACACACACACGCACACTCACACACACATGCACACACACTCACTCACTCACACACACACACGCCACACACACACACACACACATGCGCACTCAGGCATGCACACACACACTCACACGCACACTCACACACACACACACACACACACACACACACACTCACTCGCTCACACACACACACACACACACACGCTCACACACATGCGCACTCAGGCATGCACACACACACACACTCCACGCATGCACACGCACACACACATACACGCGCACGTTCACACACGCACACACACACTCTCACACACACTCACAGACACACACACACTCACATTCTCTCTCACACACACACGCTCTCTCACTCACTCACTCACTCACTCACTCACTCTCTCACACACACACACACACACTCACACACATGCGCACTCAGGCATGCACACACACACACACTCACACGCACACTCACACACACACACACACACACACACACACACGCTCACACACATGCGCACTCAGGCATGCACACACACACACTCACACGCATGCACACGCACACACACGCACACACACATACACGCGCACGTTCACACACGCACACACACTCTCACACACACACTCACAGACACACACACTCTCACATTCTCTCTCACACACACACTCTCTCTCACTCACTCACTCACTCACTCACTCACTCTCTCTCACACACACACACACACACACACACACACACACACACACACACACACACACACACACACAAACAAACACACAGGAGGTAATAAGAGGCACTCCAATCTAAGGCACAACACCTATTATGCGCATTCTGAGCTCAGTGATGTGCTTAAGTGTAAACAGAGTGCTTCAGAAGTGTAAATGTAAGATTATTGTGAGTGCACAACATGTAGTTCACAACATTAAACAGTTTTCTTCTGCATCAGTTTATTAAAGCAATCTGTTGTTCTGTCAGCCCAACATAACGAATCAGCAACATACTCTATTAAAGTACTGTCAATGCTCTTCTGGCCTCATTTGACTTGGAAAGACTCAGCAACTCACAGATCAGGCAACCAGCTGGACCTCATTTTACACGTAACTGTATCAACACGAATATTCTTGTTACTGCTTTACATGTCTCTGATCACTACTTTGTTCAATTCAACATGACTCTCCAATCTACATTCAAACAGACTCCACCTTTGGTTTCCTTCCGCCATAATCTCCGTTCTCTTTCACCCTCGCGCCTTTCCACAACTGTCGCTACCTCTCTTCCCACACAAAACTTATTTTCCACCCTTGATGTAAACACTGCCACAGACACACTTAACTCTACTTTAACAAGTGTCTAGACAGCATCTGTCCTCTCTCGTACTACACCACCCAGCGCCTGGTTCTCTGACGTCCTTCATGAACATCGGACTGACCTCAGGGCAGCTGAGAGGAGATGGTGGAAATCTAGTATCAGCTTCTGCTTGCAACTTTTCAGATAACGTTAAATCTGCAAAAACCTCCTATTACCACAACAAGATCAACAGCACCACAGACACTCGCAGCTTATTTTGAATATTCAACACACTTCTCTGCCCTCCCCCTCCACCGCATGACACATCACTGACAGCAGATGTCTTCCCCGCATTTTTTACTAATAAGGTTACAACCATCAGATCCTACACTCCACTCTCTCTAAACTGGGCATCACAGGAACTGCGCTTGACTGGTTTAACTCCTATCTCTCAGGGAGGTCCTTCAAGGTAGCCTGGAGATGTGAGGTATCCAAGCCACATCAGCTACTTACTAGGGTACCGCAGGGATCAGTGCTTGGACCACTTCTCTTCTCTACATACACAGCATCACTGGGACCCATCATTCAGGGACACCTCTGCTACGCTGATTACACGCAACTCTACTTGTCTTTCTAGCCCAATTACACCACAGTGACTGCTCGTATCTCTGCCTGCCTGGCAGACATCTACAGCCCGGATGAAGGAATATTCCCTGCAACTCAACCCAGCCAAGATCGAACTCCTTGTCATTTCAGCCAACCCTGCTGTTGAACACAACATCACCGTGCAGCTGGGTGCAACTACAGTAACACCTTCCAAAATGGTCAGAAATCAAGGGGTAACCATCGATAACCAACTCAGTTTCACAGACCACATCTCAAAGACTGCACGATCATGTAGATTTGCACTCTACAATATCAGGAATATAAGACCCTTCTTATCTGAACATGCCACACAAGTTCTTGTTCAGTCACTTGTCATCTCTAGACTGGACTACTGTAACGCTCTCATTGCAGAACTGTCTGGTCTTTAATGAACCACAGAGAGCTCATGTTACACCACTCCTCGTCTCTCTCCACTGGCTGACGGTTGATGCACGTATTAAATTCAAGGCTCTGATGCTGCATACAGAACAGTCACTGGGTCTGCTCCAGCATACCTAAAATCTTCCACAGAGCTGCGTTCCCACCAGAAGCCTGCGGTCGACTAATGAACATCGCCTGGTTGCACTAACACAAAGAGGCACCAAAACACTTTCTCTGACTTTTGGTTTCATCAAACCACGTTGGTGGAATGACCTTCCCAACTCCATCCATGAAGCTGACTCACTTTCTGTCTCCAAAAAATGGATAAAAACACATCTTATCCATAAGCACTTAACCAGTCACAAAAAAAATTAAAATCTTGTTCCTCTTTAATATGTTTTGTACCACTGTCTCCTTGAGATTATTCGCTTATGTTTTCCTCTTTTGTAAGTCACTTTGGATAAAAGCTTCTGCCAAATGAATATATGTAAATGTAATAACGGAAACACTGCTTACAGCAGCAATTTAAAGTCTGATCAAGACTTTACGGTTGAATGTGGTGAATTTGTACAGAAGCAATGCTTTAAATAATGAGGACAATTTAAGATTGAACATTTCAAGTTTACTCACTGATAGTAACTACACGCACATGCTGTCAGCACACTTAAAAATGACAATCAGTGTCATCTTTAATTTATCACTTTAAAATCAACACCACTAAAAATATTAAAATGAATAGTTTGTTGTTGGAGGACTAGTGGAACATCCTGTCCCAAGGATGCGTTTCTTTCTAGGACTTCTGTGTGCTCGTTTTACATCCGTCATCTTCAGTCATTTAAATGCAGCCAAACAGATGATTTAAGTCGCTTTTTTGATGGATATGATGGTAGATCAAACTCCTCTGTTATATTTTGGATCCTTCGGTTTCACGTAAATTGAAAGTTCAGGTTCAGTTCGCGACACCTGGCCATTAAAGCACCATGTGGCCACCGTCCGTAACCATAGCAACAGCTCCAGTACCCACATAGTTTTCCCATTTAGGCTTAAAAATCGTACAAATTTTTTTTGTAGTATATATTTGTACATTATATATTTTTTTGCCAAGTGTAAATAAAGAATTTCAAGGTTTTTGTAATCGCGGTTAATAGTAAAACTGTATTATCGCATCATCCCTAATGCAATGCATACTTTTCTTCACCATGAAAAACAACTGATCGTTTCTATGGAGAACTTTAACATCTTCAATGACTCCACATATGACTCATGTGATATATTTCATGTTTTCTAAATCCATATGAAAGTTTTGTGTGGGTCAGACCTACAGACTGAAATAGCACACGCTGTCAGCCACTGACTGTCTTGTGTGTTTTATTCCTGCAGGGGGCGCTTGACGCTTGAACACCAAATCCTCCATTCATCTGCCTTTAAGAACGCTTTATATCCATTTGCAGACTTTTTCCACTGGATAGGTATTTTTAATAAAAACTGATAATTGCAAGGATTCATACCAGTGAATGAAAATCCACTTCAGCATTATTTATAAAAGCATTTTTAAAAATCCTCATCCAGTAATAATAAACGACTGTGAGTTCATACATCCTGTCCAGCGCTGAGAAAAGTAACGGTTACCACATGACACCGCAGTCTAGTTGGGTGATACCTTCACAGCATTCGGGTGACGTGTGCCCCCCATCTCCCCTATCAATTCAGTGGTTTTAGCCTTGTCCCAGACCAAGACTTTCAATATTAAACTATGTAAATACAACTTATTACATGTTTAAAACCATGACAATCTGAACAAAGAGTGAAATAAATATTAACCACTTAATGGTGTCCCTCAGTATGTCATAATTACGACTGTCCCACAGTCTTGAGGAGAAACATCAAGGTTAGTGGTGGGTCTTATATCACAGTATGAATCATTTTATGTCACAATATCGATACACATGCGTTGCATACATTGCATATATGGTTTTTGCACCTCTGGATGAATGTCATTGTATTTGCTCAATTTCATTGAGTTTTTCCAAGTAAAAATAATAAAAATGTTCTATGAGGGAATCCACAAACGATCAGATGTTGTTATTGTGTACATTCTGAGGGGTTTTGACATTTGGAGCATCAGAAATAGTTAGCATATAGCATTATGTCAAGGTAAAATGGTATTTCTAGCCATCTGATGCACTTGTAACTATTCACGATTATATTTTATAATGAATTCTACCAAGAAAATCCACATTAGATCATTTTGTCCGTTGATATTAGTGCAATGATGCACTACAAAAATATTACTTTTAAAACAAAAGTTTAGTGATAAATCATTAAAATAAATGTACTTGAAAAGCAACATTGAGGCTTTTTCAGAGCATGTATTTTCTACATAAGTGGATTTTGTTTAACTGCACAAAATCTGCCAGTGCTGAAGAAGTAATCCAAAGTATTTAGATTACAAATGATATTTTACAGCATGTATTCTGTAATCCCTAGTGGAATACATTTTTAAAGTAACCTGCTGATAGATACACAGCCGCGCACATGGATATTTACATATCGCGATATATCATTGCCACAATATATATATATATATATATATATATATATATATATATATATATATATATATATATACTGACATATCGCCCAACTCTAATCGAGGTAAATATACATTTTAATTGCCGTCATTTACAATCAAGCTGTAATTTTGCCAAAAAGATGAAAACATGATTTAGTTGTGTGTATTCAGGATACATTAAATACCAGCTATGAAATTCACTTTAAACATTTTATTTGAAAAAGGTTAAAAATTTAATTTCAAATGACACTGTGGTGGGAATTTTCATGACTTCAATGATATAAATACACTGTGATGCATAAATGGTAAATGTTCTGCACTTATATTGTGTCTTTTTAACCTTAGCGGTATTCAAAGTGCTTTACACTGCGTCTCAATTACCCAAACACACACACACACACACACACACACACACACACACACACACACACACACACACACACACACACACACACACACACACACACACACACACACACACACATTCACACACCAATGACGGCAGAGCTGCATGTAAGGCACTAGTCTGCCATTGGGAGCAACTTGGGGTTCAGTGTCTTGCCCAAGGACACTTCGGCATGTGGAGTCATGTGGGCCGGGAATCAAACCACCAACCCTGTGATTAGTAGTCTGACTCGCTCTACCACCTGAGACACAGCTGCCCCGTGTATGCATGTACATACACAGTTGCACATTGTTAGTAGACTATTTAAAATCAACTACTGAGAGTGTGAAAAATAGTCTTTACTTTCTAGAAATCTAAAGTGCTAAAAGTGCCCGAAGTTGAAGATACACTCATATATCTGCATTAGATCGCTCACTGGCCACTGGCCACTCTAGTTATCAGGTATATCAGCATCTGCCATTAAAAAAATCCATATCCGTTTGGATATAAATCCATAAAAATAACCTAACCTGAGAGATGTTATACCAAGATGCCAAAGTAAAAACCGGTGGAGCAAACTCACCAGGGCTTATGTACTTCTATATCTTTAAAACTCATCTCTGCTGAGGTCTAGAAAGTTCTCGACTCTGAGATTGATGCAAAGTGATAGTGGTGTGTATACGTTAGACCTGACTGCATTGATAATCCAATACATATTGATGCTCTTTATAGTGCTCAAATGAACCACCGTTGGACATTATGTGCAGATCCTAATGAAGGTTTCACCTGCTCTCTAACACTCTTGTGCTCCATCCAGGATATCCACTTCAATATTTCAGCAGAAGCGGCTGAGACAGGCACACTCATTATCGCCGCTCTGTTGACACACACACGGAGTGATGGAAAAACACTCTGGCGCACACACACACACACACACTCTTACCTGAACCACCAGGATACACATGCCGATTATTCCGAGAAGGTGCTTATTATCTTCGAGCCATTCTTCCACCTTCTCGTAGCAGCCCTGGAAGACAGGAAAACATGAGATGTGATTTATCTTCTTGCCATAACCGTGCATGATTCACTGTCTAATTTGCTTGTTGTTAATTGTGTTGCAGTGAAAATGAGGTCCGGCGGCAGTGAATTCGTTTGAGAGCACATGCACGAGCGAATACTGCTGTTATTGCATTTTTAACATGACTGAAAAAAGCACATTCAGCGATATCTGCGTGCATGTGGCTGTGCGGAGAAGACAAACAGCTCTGAGTTACAAGAGAAAATCAACTGTGGCGGTAATGCGATATAATACGCTTTGAAACCGACATGCTTCTGGCGCGGCAAAATGTCTTCGATTTTCTTTCCTATTACAAAACTCTGTGCACAGAGCCTCATGTCACAACGTTTAGACTAATTCCAATTTTTCTATAAAATTAAAAAAAATTCAGATAGGTTCAACATTTAAACAGCTCAACAGCCTCTGGGTTCAGGCTAACTTGACTGGCTAGTTGTTCTAAAAGAAATCATTGCATGTTTAAGTTTCAATAGACACAACTGTGAGATACACTCCATTAATAATGAAATGCAGAAGACAAGGCAACTTATGAAGAAAGCATGACATGTCACAACTGCCAGTGGCATACAGCTGTGTCAACGGGACTAAAACATTTACTCGAGAGACCATTCGTGTCTTTTCAGCATCAGTTCAACATTCAGTACATTGAGTTGTTCTGAGGTCGACCAACCCCCATTGGAAAAACACTCAAAAGTCCTAAAGTGCCATATGAAGATATACTTTACAGATGCACTTAGAGCTCCTCACTACCGTCCTATATCTATGGCTTTTACCAAATCTCATTCATCAATTATAACTTCTCTTCTCTGTCTTTTCAAGTACAGAGAAGAGAAAGCAAACGAAGCAGCCCTCTTGATTAATACCGCCTGTCTTGTCTTTGATCTTGGCTGCATACAGAAATGTTCTTTAGTGAATACAAAAGGAACATAATCACAACCAAATCCTGTGTTTGAAATGGGATATTTATACACACACACACAGCAGCTCCAAACAGAGTCTGGACAATTGAAATGAACGAATGAGTGTTTATGATACAATTTCAGACCAAGAGCCATTCGTGTTCATTTAAAGATAGTTAAAACACTCTTTTCAAGTGATTAGGTGGAAGCGTATTTGGCTGTTATAGTTGATAGCATGTCGATTGTTAATGTGATGAACTACACTTGTGATTTCATAAACCTCCTTGGAGCCAGTTGAAAGTAATTGAGAAAATGGCTAGTTCTGAGAAAACCTTGAGATTTTGTCGTCCTCCTGAGACCCCTCGTCCACATGCATGGACATTACGTTTTGGTCGTCATTTGGGCATCATTTCATTTCTTCAGACTGATCTGAGTTCAGGCGACTCTGTGCTGTCATTACAGGGTTAAACTTTTGATGCACCGCGTCATGTGACAAAACAACATGGCTTTAGAGTTTGTCTTTGGGAGAAACGCCAACAAAACTACAGTTGAAAGTGACTCCTAATCATACCTGTTCAACACTCCTGTTTTTCACACCCATCTCCCGCCCCCCCTTCCCGTTTTGCTATTTCTCCCGGGAAACTCCCGTACGGCCCAAACCTCGTTATATGAATAATCACATCAGTATATTATTCCAAGGTTGTCCAGTTGCCAGATCTTGTATGAAACGCCTCCCACTCACACAATCGACACATCAAACACATTTCAACACTTTTGTGACCCCAACCTGGCAACCAACAACCCAGTTGTGCTGTTGATATCTGCGCAGGTAGATGCGGGAAGTTGAATCAAGCATCAGTGGTAGATGGGAGGCTGGACTGGTAATCTGGCATACCGGGCATTTTCCCGGTGGGCTGACGCACTTTGGGGCCGATCGGAGGCGGACTGGCCATCGGGAGAACCGAGCTTGCCGGTGGGACGTCCGCGAAATGGGCCGTAATAAGCTATAATTATCCGCCGCATTATGCAGAATGGACCACAAAACGGTGCCGAGATATGCAGAAAAGGACAGCGAACACCCCCCTCCCCCGCTCAACTTTTGGGACAGTTGCTATGTAAAAACCCAGGCCTATTTCTCTTCCCAGTCCAGCCCCCCCCCCAGGGATTGCAAAGTGTCGCACTGATAATCGGACACAGTGGGATAAATGACATTGCTCAGCACATTAAATCACAACGGCACCACTTGTATGTATTTAGCCCCCCCCCGCCACTCAGAGCTCTCCGGATTTTAGTACCCAAGAGTTCACAGGTATGCTCAAAATAGTATTTTAGTGTCAAAATACTTTTTGTTGGTTGCACCTGGCAAGGTAATTACAGCAACATTGGCACTGGTTTCAGTGCAGGTGTTCACTCACTCGTGTCCAGAACATGTTGGTGGAATTGCGGCCGCACTCCTGATAATGCTCTTGACAGCAGCGGTCGGGCACCACCTTCTCTTTCAGTGCCTCGTGCCAGTCTGTGTAACCCGTTACTCCACAACACTTCCACTGAAAGAACAAAAAGTCACGTTTACATTCTTAGATTTCATTAACAACTTAGATTAGAGTGTATTTCCATTGTTCTCTATATCATTTGTCATTTGTTTGAGCACCTCAGCTTGGATGATGTTCCAGGCGTTCCTCAGCCCGATGTTGTTGTCCGTGTTGTAGAGGGCCAGGCCATCTTTCAGGTCCTGTTTGGCGTTCTCACTGACCTGGAATCAACAGGAGGAAAAGTTGGGAATGATGTCGTTTTCTGAATATTGCCATTTGCCATTGAAAAACTAATCAATCAATGACACTACCTTTCAGACAGTGAGAAAACACAAACATGTGGCAAGACAGAGACGCAGTATCACCTGCCCACCTCTTTCAATGCATCCTTCCCTGACTAATCAATACCTGCCATTGAGTTTATGACTAGTACGTCAAATGAAAGTAATTAGCATCATTAGTTGACTGTCATAGTCATGCTATCACTTGCGCTGGAGGACAACACACGTGTATATGTCACTCTGGAATCACTATATTTCCCTCTCGGCTTGGGCAGATAAATATTTCACTGACTAATGAGATGTACAAGCACACATTAACGGTTCAGCACTCACTGGCCCATAGCGACGGCAGTCGAGAGTCATTACAGGATGACGGAGCGTAAGTCCTGATAAAGACACATGATTAACATCCTTTCCGAATGAAATGAAAACACACCATGTGCCGGAGAATACGATTTTTGCAGTTCATCTTTGCTCTAATATCAAAGGTCTTTCTAGAGAAAAGAAGTTAAGCTTTAGCAAGAAATAGCATTTTAGCTTAGCATAAAGCTAAATGTTCACATGACAATTTTCACAAGGTTATCTATTTTTGCTGCTCCAAATTTACTGGATTGTGGATGTGGATTCTGAATGAGGAAGAACATATATTATTTGTAGCTTTCTATACAATGGTAAAGGCTACATTGGTTAGCATTTCTTGTAAAAATTGCCTAACCGCATAAAACACATCGACAAGGTATATAATCGTGTATTTATTGGATTTATGTTTCATCTGGCAAAGCGTTTCTAACGGTTTTTTGTTAAACTGTAGAAACACGATGTAACTATTAATCTCCCAAGGAAAAGTTCATATCCACTTTTTCACTGAACTTGTAGTAAAGGTGCAGTAAACTATTTTAGCTCTCAAATTGAGCTGTTGGATTAGCCACACCCCCTTTTTCCACTACCACACTCCAAAGATACCAACTGAGTGTTATTGAGACCGGCATGAGCAGAAACGGTTGTCAAACACAACAGTAGTAAAACAGCGCCCTCTACTGACAACCGTTATGAACAACATGGCATAAAAATGGCATTAAGACTCAATAATTCGCTGCAACTACAATACTATGAGATTGTGCAACATGATTGACAGGTTGAAAGCGTCAGAGACCACGGACACATTGTTTTCTGTTTACAGAGTCTAGAGCTGTCAATGAGACTGCTGAGATATTTAAGGACACTTATTTCATTAATATCTTTCAGCGAGTAGGACAATTCTTTTGCATACAGTGCTGTTGGAAAGTATTTGCCCCGATCCAGATTTCTTCTGTTGTTGTGTATATCTCATACTAAATTGCAAAAAAAAAAAAAGTTATCTAATACCAACTGGGCCTTTGTGAAAAAGTATTTGCCCCCTTAGTTACTAAATCCCCAAATCTATGAAACTGCATTCATAATGGGGTTCAGCTGGACTAGACACATCAGCCCTGTTAAATTAAATCAACACCTAAAAGGTCTCACCCAGCAGCACATGCCAAGGTCGAATGATGTGCTTGTAATACATCAGTCTGGGAAGGGTTACAAATCTATCTGACAGGCTCTGGGACTCCAAAGAACCCCAGTGAAAGCCATTATCTACAAATGGGAGAAATCTTGGCACAGTAGTGAACCCTCCCAGAAGTGGCCGACCTTCCAAAATTCCTCCAAGAACACAGCGACGACTCATCCAGGAAGTCACAAAAAGCCAAGGATAACATCCAAGGAACAGCAGGCGTCTCTCGCATCACTAAAGGTCACTGTTCATGACTCCACTATCAGAAAGACATGGGGCAATGATGCCATCCATGGAAGGGTGGCGAGGAGAAAACCACTGCTAACCCAGAAGAACATTAAAGCTCGTCTGAATTTTGCCAAAACACACCTTGATGATCCTCAAAGCTTCTGGGTGAGTCGAAAGTGGAACTGTTTGGAAGACAGGGGTCCCGTTACATCTGCCATCAATCAAACAGAATTCTACAAAAAGAACATCACACCAACATTCAAGTATGCTGGTGCTAGTGTGATGGTGTCGGGGTTATTAAACTTGCAATAATTGATGGAAACATGAAATCTGCTCTCTACCTGAAAATCCTAAAGGAGAACGTCCCATCATCAGTCTGTGAGTTGAAGCTCAAGCACAGCTGGATTATGCAGCAAGACAGTGATCCAAAGCACAGGAGTAAGTCCACCTCTGAATGGCTCAAAAGAAGCTAAATTAAAGATTTGGAGTGGCCTAGTCAAAGTGAACTTTGAACCTTGAACCCGATTGAGATGCAGGACCTTAAACGGAGTTCATGCTAGAAAACACTCCAGTGTGGCTGAACTAAAGCAGTTCTGTAAAGAAGAGTGGGACAAAATTCCTCCAGCGGTTGAGTATTCCAACCAATCCCAGAGGTCCGTTAAGCAATGGCGAGTCAGAGATGCTTAAATTAGTCTACAGTCCTATCAGAAATGACAACTGATCCTAATGCACATGTTTTGAGTAATATGATGCCCAGATGCTTTTTATTTCACCTGTTCAGGGAGACATATTGAAATTATTACTGAAGAAAGATCACCCGGCACTTCAAAAGAAACTTTAGAATGAAAGTGAAAAGCGCAGTTGACGCACTTTGGGGCCGATCAGGGGCGGACTGGCCATCCGGAGAACCGAGCGACCCCCCCCACCCCACTCAACAACCTTTGGGCCAGTTACTCTGTAAAATCCCGGGCCGATTTCGCTTCCCAGTCCAGCCCTGAACAGATTAAGAATCACTCCAGCCAGGTCTCCTAAGCAACCAAATTGGCCCGGTTGCTAGGGAGGGTTTAGTCACATGGGGTAACCTCCTCGTGGTTGCTATAATGTGGTTCTCGCTCTCTCGGTGGGGCGTGTGCTGAGGTTTGCGTGGATGCTGCGGAGAATAGCGGAAAGCCTCGACACGTACTACGTCTCCATGGTAACACGCTCAACAAGTCACGTGATAAGATGCGCGGATTGACGGTCTCAGACACGGAGGCAAATTAGATTCCGCCACCCGGATTGAGGCGAGTCACTACACTCTTGGTCCGTCCTACTCACTACACTACACCACATTGCGGGGAAAAGAAATTAATCCCAATTACAATATCTACATTAATGCAGTCCTAGTGGAAACCCTGCCTTTCCTTCATGTGAACTGGTTTTGCATCCTTTTAAGATTTATTTTAAAAAAATTCAGCCAATGATGGAAAAAAACCACAACAATACCAAGTCAAGATATTATAAAGATAGTCAGCTCATTAGAGGCAGCTGTAAGAGTAGCCGTATATCTCCGAATGAAAAGGCTCAAATGAAAGGTGAATAAGCATCATCTCCTCTGAACAGCGAGACACTGAGACTCATTATACAAGAACACATCAAAACACTCCATCAGGGTACACGGAGACATCAGTCCATTCACTTCCTGTTTGGAACATATAAGGATGATCAGAACATTGTGGTAATGACTTTTCTTTCACATCTACAGAAAAACACCAGAGAATTCCACATCACACGCTTCAATTACAATTAGATTCAGACTTATAATAAATTATGAATCATCTAGTTCCTCAAAAGTCACGCTATTCTCGTCATCCTCTGCCAGCAGAGTAAATAGCGTGTGTAATGGGGGGGTATTACATCTCACATTTGACTAAAGCCTTTCTAATACTGTGATCTGGTTACGGTTGATCTTTTAAACATTCGATTTCCATCAGGTCATGAAAACACCCCTTATGAAAGCGACTGCGGTACACAGATGGTGTCAGATAGTAATATATTGGAACTTGGATGAATAATTACCAAATACATATGGGTGGTTCTTCAAATTTGGGTACTTTCATGTCCCAGGGGTTGATTGTCATCAACACAAACACATTTCACCATTTTTCATTTTGTTATAGTCACAATAAACTGACTTGGAAACACTACTGTTAGTTTATAGTACTGTATGATGTCCAAAGGGTGTCTAATTTATTATGAAATGCAAGGGCCGCCACTGTAGATAACAGACCCATACTTATAAAAATACTAATTATTGCATGTTTAAAACTATGATCATCTAAACAAAGAGTGAAAGTCATTTTATTTGAAAAAGGTTAAAAATGTAATTTCCATTACAGAATTCTAGTATAGTGCACCTATTATGGTTTTTAAACGTGCCTGATTTAGTTTTAAAAGTTTCATACAGTAGATTTACATGCATTCACGGTCAAAAAACACTTTAATTTACTCATAATTTAAATTGCAGCATTACCATTTTTCCCCAGTGTCAAAAGACGACTCGTTCAATGATCCGTTCTAAAGCATTCATTCTAAACTCCTCCTTTCAGAGAGCATACTCTGCTCTGATTGGTCCGTTCTAAAGCGTTCATTGTAAACTCCTCCTTTCAGAGAGCATACTCTGCTCTGATTGGTCCGTTCTAAAGCGTTCATTGTAAACTCCTCCTTTCAGAGAGCATACTCTGCTCTGATTGGTCCGTTCTAAAGCATTCATTCTAAACTCCTCCTTTCAGAGAGCGTACTCTGCTCTGATTGGTCCGTTCTAAAGGATTCATTCTAAACTCCTCCTTTCAGAGAGCATACTCTGCTCTGATTGGTCCGTTCTAAAGCGTTCATTGTAAACTCCTCCTTTCAGAGAGCATACTCTGCTCTGATTGGTCCGTTCTAAAGCATTCATTCTAAACTCCTCCTTTCAGAGAGCATACTCTGCTCTGATTGGTCCGTTCTAAAGCATTCATTCTAAACTCCTCCTTTCAGAGAGCATACTCTGCTCTGATTGGTCCGTTCTAAAGGATTCATTCTAAACTCCTTTCAGAGAGCATACTCTGCTCTGATTGGTCCGTTCTAAAGGATTCATTCTAAACTCCTCCTTTCAGAGAGCATACTCTGCTCTGATTGGTCCGTTCTAAAGGATTCATTCTAAACTCCTCCTTTCAGAGAGCTTACTCTGCTCTGATTGGTCAGATGTCCCAGTCTGTCAATGAAGACCAGAGGCGGGTTTTCTGTTGCGTAATTATGTAGATTAGTAAAGGAAGTCTCTAATTACTAACGACTGGTTTCAGGTGTTCAGAATCGTTTCTTTCTTTTGGGATTTAATAACTCCATTTGTCCTGCACTTTGATTTCTGAAACTTTGCATAATTTTTAACATTCACAAACAGCTCTATAACACACTACATGAAAGGCCATATTTGAAAAACCCTAATAAATGCTCTTTAAACACAATGCAGAATTTGAGATGTACTGAAAATGACACTGTGATGGGACTTTCAGACAAAAATAACATAAATCTCATGCATATTCACCGATGGACATTCTCAGTATGGTAATAAAATGGTATTTACTCCATAGTACTTCACAGAACACCATAGTATTAACATGTTGCATGTCCAAAATTAATAAGGTAATATCATATTACTTCATTGCACTTTTTGTCAGTAAATTTCGACTCCTAAGCAAATAATAAGTGCACAAATATAACCTTTGTTTGAAGCTGCTATTTAAAGATGTAACGTCTGTGCTAGGATCAGCAGAACAACATTTGCTCAACCAATGGCATGAGTTTGGGGTGGGACTATCTGTTCGATTGACGGATATCTGGACTAACATATTTTAGCCAAGGTTTGTTGTTTTTATAAACGACATCATCATTGGAATGCAGCAGTCATATGAACTAATCTAGAGATTGTTTTAATCCAAAGGACCCGCACAGATGGCAGTGGAAATGAAGGGATTCTTTGACAACACAAAGCAGGTGTCTCGTCCTCCGAGGCAAAAACAGCAAAGCACGTTCCCCAATAATAAACTGCCGTTACTGAAATTAACATTTCAGGAATGTCGGTGAGGTGCTGCTCTGCTCTTCCAGTCACCATCTTGCAACCCCCGAGGGAAGAGCTATGCTAATGAAACATACTGTTAGCAGCAGCACATTATGCACATAATTAATTAGTGCATCTCCCAGACACTGAGAGTTCACAGGGAGAGTGCTGGTGTGAATGAAAGGTTACTGCAAGGCAATCAAGATAAGACAAGTAACACCTGTAAATTAACCAAAGCAGAAACATTTGTCAGATAGTTGGAGTCCATGCAAATGATGTGCAGTATTTAGTTTCAGTGTTGATTGGTGACGCAAACAACAGAGTGATGAACACAATGTAACATATTATCGTCCTTTAGCAACGGACTAGAGTAAACATCGTTACACAAACAAACGATTTAATGAAGGAGAAAAACCTGAGTAGTGATGCCAATGTTGGCACTGAAGCTACACAACATGTACGCAACTAAACAACATGTGAGCAACTTCACAACATTTGCGATATTACATGTGCGACTTTACACAACAAGTGCGCAACTACACAACAAATGCGCAACTACACAAGGTTTGCGCAACTCCACAACATGTGCAGCACTACACAACATGTGTGCAACTACACAACATGTGCAGCAACTACACAACATGTGCGGCATTACACAACATGTGTGCCACTACACAACATGTGCAGCACTACACAACACGTGTGCAACTACACAACATGTGCAGCACTACACAACATGTGTGCAACTACACAACATGTGCAGCAACTACACAACATGTGCAGCACTACACAACACGTGTGCAACTACACAACATGTGCAGCACTACACAACACGTGTGCAACTACACAACATGTGCAGCACTACACAACATGTGTGCCACTACACAACATGTGCAGCACTACACAACATGTGTGCAACTACACAACATGTGCAGCACTACACAACACGTGTGCAACTACACAACATGTGCAGCACTACACAACATGTGTGCAACTACACAACATGTGCAGCACTACACAACACGTGTGCAACTACACAACATGTGCAGCACTACACAACATGTGTGCAACTACAAAACATGTGCAGCAACTACACAACATGTGCGGCATTACACAACATGTGTGCCACTACACAACATGTGCAGCACTACACAACATGTGTGCAACTACACAACATGTGCAGCACTACACAACATGTGTGCAACTACACAACATGTGCAGCAACTACACAACATGTGCGGCATTACACAACATGTGTGCCACTACACAACACGTGCAGCACTACACAACATGTGTGCAACTACACGACATGTGCGGCACTACACAACACGTGCAGCACTACACAACATGTGTGCCACTACACAACACGTGCAGCACTACACAACATGTGCAGCACTACACAACATGTGTGCAACTACACGACATGTGCGGCACTACACAACACGTGCGCAACTACACAACATGTGCGCAACTACACACCACGTGTGGCACTACACAACATGTGTGCAACTACACAACACGTGCGACACTACACAACATGTGCACAACTACACAACATTTTTGACATTACACAACACGTGCGCAACTACACAACACGTGCGCAACTACACAACATGTGCGCAACTACACAATATGTGCGGCATTACACAACACGGTGCGGCATTACAGAACACGTGCAGCACTACACAACAGGTGCGCAACTACACAACAGGTGCGCAACTACACAACATGTGCGCAACTACACAACATGTGCAGCATTACACAACATGTGCGTCACTACGCAACACATGTGCAACTACGCATCACATGTGCAACTACACAACACGTGCGCAACTACACAACATGTGCACAACTACACAACATGATGAATCGTTAGATGGATTCTACGATCTACTTAGGCTTACGATGCTTTTGGGGAACGAGGCTCAGATCTTTAACCACTAGGTCACGTCACGCAACGTACGCTCCAGTCCACCCTGACAGAACGTCCTGCACAATACAGGCTCCAGTCATCAGTGCATGGAACATATGTCCCACATGCCTGTGGCTCATTAAGAGTTTGTATACCTGGCCTCTGGTTCTGTTTAAATGATGTCTGTCCAATTGGAAACAATCTCAGACTGCGCGGCACAAAGCCATTTCAGCCAGTGTGAGCATCAGGTTTGTGTGAAATGACCTAGCGAGTCTTGGTGTTTGTTTGTTCCTCTCGTTGGTTTCAAATGTGCATGTAAAGGCATTAGTGCTTATATGGGGTTGAGGTGACTTTGTCCTGAGAGTCTCATGCAGGGACTAATGTCCATGGCTCTAACAACAGTCATGGGTTCGATTCCCACGCTGGGACTACTGACAAGGGGTTTGCAAAACGACATATTTTTAATACTCCCGAGTCACTGGGTTGTCTGAATGACTAGTCCGCTAATTGGTCTAAAAGAAGCCCTAAGTTAGGCTGATTTCGGGTTTATCCAAGCATGATTGGCAGTGTTTATGTAAGACGCGTACAAGACGGAGGGCAGCAGGACGGAACAGGATGCAGGTCTTGAAACACGTTGTGCAATGTTTTACTTCATCTTAAAAATGCAACAATTGTAACAGGATGCTGGGAAACGTTGCGAGATGTCATGCAATGGCCAAAGACGGCTGTCGGAATGTGTACGTCTATAGAAGGTGATGAATTATTAACTTTTCGGAGAAGGGTTTACCAAGCAAACTGCCTTAAGGCTAGGGTATACAAGTCTAATTTCTGTGCCACAAATGCTGTTGAACTTGTGATAAACCCGGAATATTATTCTAAAGTAATAGTCGATAAACTAGTTGGTTGTGGGACGACTAGTTTGACTAAAAGTATATATAAAATGATGCACGAGTAATAAACAAAAGTGCAAGATAACTGTTGGATATCCTGCATGCACGTGACATAATTATTTACGCCCACAAATCTAGAGCTGGACCCACAGAGAGAAACCATTTTATTTTTCATCTCATCTTGTGTGTGTTTGAGTCTCCAGAGTGTGGACATGCTTGGACAGGTTTGTCATCTCGATGCCCTGGGGGATTCAGTTTGTGGAGATGTGTCGTGCGTGTGTGTGTGTGTGTGTGTGTGTGTGTGTGTGTGTGTGTGTGTGTGCGTGGAGGAAAGTCCTCTGTTTACCAATGAGTTGAGGAAGATAAGGACTCTGTCCATCACTTCTGTCTGCACACACAAGAAGCTCCACAAGTTTTAAAGGAAATATAAAGACTGCAAACACACACACACACACACACACACACACACACACACACACACACACACACACACACATATAGGATCTGTACATTATGCCTTGCAGTGTAAATAAAGCCTAACAGACCTGCTGTTGCATTATGCTGTTAATATTAATCATCCAATATTGACAAGGGAGCGAGAACCACATTATAGCGACCACGAGGAGGTTACCCCCTGTGACTCTAGCCTCCCTAGCAACCGGGCCAATTTGGTTGCTAAGGAGACCTGGCTGGAGTCACTCAGCACGCCCTGGATTCAAACTTGCGACCCAGACCGCTAATGTGTTGCGTATCTTAACAATTCTTTGTATGTCGATTATAGTGACACAACACTTATACAGAAGACTTTAGACTTTAACTTATACGCAGCTGTCCTGAGCAACCACTGACCAGCGCCATGATGATTCTGGTCTCGAGATGTAAAACTAACAGAAACGAGCGATCCAGATGGAGATCAACAAACATTTATGAGTTATTGAAGTAAATATGAATTTCACGCTCAACTTGTGCAGATGTTGGTTGTCATAACAACACAAAGCAGTTAATGAGATCAGCGTAACTAACCTCGGACAGTCGCTTCATGTCACCTACATACATGTCACCTATACTCAGGTGAGTCAACTCGACTCTGTATCGGCGCGATAGAGACACAAGTGCAATACGTTACCCGCTAAGAATATACGCCGATGCGAGTGAAAACACTGGAAATTGAAAACAGGTCAATAGTGGAACACTGCCGCGTTCAGGAAAAAGGTGGATAAAATTGACCCTTTTCTAAGCTCCACCCCCCTTTGGTTACGGTCGCTCGCTCTGACAAGTCTGCAGCACTTCCCATAGGAATGAATGAGAGATCACTGTGAGTGCCGCATACAGTGAGTATTGATGCTGACTATCACTCCTGGAGGCGTGCTGAGTGACCCCAGTCAGGTCTCCTTAGCAACCAAATTGGCGAGGTTGCTAGGGAGGGTAGAGTCACACGGGGTAACCAAATTGGGCCGGTTGCTAGGGAGGGTAGAGTCACACGGGGTAACCAAATTGTCCCGGTTGCTAGGGAGGGTAGAGTCACACGGGGTAACCAAATTGTCCCGGTTGCTAGGAAGGGTAGAGTCACATGGGGTAACCTCCTCGTGGTGGTGATTAGTGGTTCTCTCAATGGGGCGTGTGGTGAGTTGTGTGTGGATCGTGGAGAGTAGCATGAGCCTCCACATGCTGCGAGTCTCCGCGGTGTCATGCACAACGAGTCACGTGATCAGATGCGCCGATTGACGGTCTCAGACGCAACTGAGACTTGAGTAACCGTGCCACCGCGAGGATCTACTAAGTAGCGGGAACTGGGTATTCCAAAGTGGGAGAAATGGGATTAAAACAGAAAAAAATAGAAATGGTAAATTTACACCATAACGTGATTAAAAAATTTGGCTTTTATTAAATTACAAGCTTCACATTTCTGCCTTTAAACCCTCCAAAAATCGCCCCCATTGACTTCCATTGTAAGTGTCTCACTGGAGCACACATTTGTGCTTTTTTACAGAAAAGGAGGAACGAGTCGAAATTAATTGTTTGTGTTAATAATCAACATTATGCCACAAATGCTGTCGATTGAGCTGAACTTGTATTGAACCCGGAATATTCCTTTAACCCAAAAAGACGTTTCCATTAGGAGACTCCTGACGTCAGATTTGGGATGCTAATTTCCAGTCCAGACTCTTGATCAGCGAGAGAAAGTCTGTCCACGCTGGGAGCTGGTGAGATTCGCTCAGTAGGAGTCGTTCTGTCACGCTGGCAGGTGATTTGAAACCCTGATTTGACGAACACAACTGATCACACACATCGGCTACTTTCATCTAATGAAGTGATGCTGTCTCTGCAGATGTTTGTGAAGCACGACATGAATCTTTTAACACTGACACACTCTGTTTAATGCACGTAAACTGCTTTATTTTTAATTCTTTTGGCCAAAAACAGCAAACAAGTACACACGCAAGCCACAATAATGCAGCTACATGAGATCGGCACCTTTACTCTGCATGAATCGCCTCGTAAATTGGAAATAAAAGGAAACACATTTGGGGACTGACATATGAGTTTGGGAAAAAAAGCTACTAAGAGTTTTACTTTCCTAAAAGGGATAGTTCAACCAAAAATGTAAGTTCTGTCATCATTTACTCACCCTCATGTCCTTCCACACCTACATGAATAACTTTCTTTGTGTAACACAAATGAAGACGTTAGGAAGCATATTAGCCTCTCAAATTCACTTTCATTGTATCGAAAAATTATGCAAAAAATTTTATTTAAAAAAATCTACTTTTAATTGGCATTTTATGTATTATTTTCCAGTAAAAATTTATCTGAACAACCTTAAAACATGAGAACAAATGTAAAAAAACTTGAGAAGCAGAATGACTAAAGATATTAACCCTTTCAGCTTGAATGGTCCCGCTATAAAAAAAAACAAAATAAACCAAAACAATAAAAATATTAACAACTTCAGTCTTGATCAACACAAAATTAGTATCATTTTAAAGTTTAGAAGCTCGACTTTCCAATGCATTGACAATTTTGCTGGTGTAGCTTATATGCTACATTTTGGCTAATAACTTCACAAACAATAAATTAAACATAAACTATCACACATCATTATTTAGAGTCTGTGATTCTCTTTCAATGGAGTCCACACACAAGATAATCAGATGTATAGATCATTAGATAATCCACATGAAGCACAATGTTACATATGACCACCAGGAGATGGCGCCAAATACACGACACAGACTCAATGATGACTCAAATGACACAGAATGAAACTCATTCTGTGAAATCTCATGACTAAAATCATGTCTGCATGCTATGCAAACCTTTAGTCATTGTTGTGTTTGCATGTGTAATTAGTTCTTATGTACAATTATTATCTTTTATTTGTTTGGAGATGTTTTTGGACACTATGATCAATTATATTTGTAATGTTGTAACTTTTGATCGCTTTGTCGAATCAACACACAAATCCTCAGATACAGCTGACATGATTGGGATCAAAACAAAAGCACCTGAAACAACCTTATTTACAAGCAGAGATATACAATGTCAAATAAGAAAAAAACATAAATTTTTGGCTTTGTGTTTTTTTGTGATTTTCAGCAGTTTCTTATAATATCTATATATTTAAATGTTTGAAAGGTTTTCTTTACAATGATACCAACCACCTGACCCTCTATTTAAAAATGTTTTTTTTTTAAGACTTTAATTTTGGGTATGCCTCTGAAACAGGAAATCTTTTAAAACATCTTCAGAGCTTAAAGGGTTAAATCTTGTTTTCGGAGAAATCTAGGTAAGTATGGCAGGGGGTATATGAGGGTAAGTATGGGGGGTAACATGAGGGTAAGTATGGGGGGGTAATATGAGGGTAAGTATGGAGGGGTAACATGAGGGTAAGTAACTGATGACAGAACTTATATTTTTGGGTAAACTAACCCTTTAAAAAACTAGATTTATTTGGCACAATGATGGTACTGTACATCAATGATGCTCTCAATCCATTCCCAACACATGTAGGTCACTACTCCAAATTGTAGAGCGTCTGTAATTGTACGGCTGTTCCTCGTGTAATGACACAATATTAGAGGCTAAACACTGTTAGTCATTAACGGATTAAACCACAGTCGAACAGGCGAAAGTACTGCACAATGCTAAAGCTCTTCATCCGCCTAGCTGAAATAAATCACGCTACTGTGCTTCCCCGTTCAAAGCAGCTAATATGGCTTCATTTGGCCGCAGTCCTGCAGCACACGCGCTGGAATGAGGTCATGAGCGTGAAGACGGATGCTCTAATCTGCTGCCCGGCCTTCACCATCTGCTGCAGTCAGATGGCAGGTCACTACAGGACTGACGTGTGTAACACTTTAATACACACTGTGTGTGTGTGTGTGTGTGTTCAGTGTTCTGCTACATCACACCTGTGAGGAAGATTTACTCCCAGTTAAAGACCCCCGAATACCACACTGAAAAAAATAAGGCAGGAAGTGAGAATTTTGTCTTGTTTAGCAGTAAAACTATATCAATATCCTTAAAACAAATACATTTACTTTACAAACTGTGTGAGAATCAGAGAAAGTAACTTGAGTTAAAGGGGACCTATTATGCAAAATTCACTTTTACATGGTGTTTGAACATACATGTGTGTTGGGAGTGTGTGTACACAACCACCCTATAATGATAAAAATCCACCCAGTCCTTTTGTTTTAATCCCCATTAATCATAAGCACAGTCTCAGAACAAGCCGAACAGATTCTGTACAAAGTGACATCACTTTGTGCAGGCCCCGCCCACGACTGTTGATGGACATTGCCGATGGACATGTTTGTGTGTGTGTGTTTCGTTATAGTGCATAGCGGATGTTGTAACAGTATTTGTGTGTGTGTGTGTGTGTGTGTGTGTGTGTGTGTTGCTCATCCATCGTTAAAAAACTCTACAACAATTAAATAAATGTATCAAATAACCATTTGGAGACTTCCTGTCTGTCTGTCTGTCTGTATCATCTGTCTGTCTGTCTCCATCAGTCCGTCCGTCTCTTTAATCCATCCATCCATCCATCCCATCTGTCTGTCTGTCTGTCTCATCTGTCTGTCTGTCTGTCTCCGTCCGTCTGTCTGTATCATCTGTCTGTCTCCATCCGTCCATCCGTCTCTTTAATCCATCCGTCCGTCTGTCCGTCCGTCCGTATAATCTGTCCATCCATCCATCTATCTGTCTGTCTCTATCTATCTATCTGTCTGTCTATATTTATCTGTCTGTCTGTCTGTCTCCATCCATCCATCCATCCATCCATCTCTCTGTCTGTCTGTATCATCTGTCTGTCTCCATCCATCTGTCTGTCTGTCTGTCTGTCTCCATCCATCCATCCATCCATCCATCCATCCATCCATCTCTCTGTCTGTCTGTATCATCTGTCTGTCTCCATCCATCTGTCTGTCTGTCTGTATCATCCGTCTGTCTGTCTCTTTAATCCATCCATCCATCCATCCATCCATCCATCCATCCATCCATCCATCCATATATCTATCTATCTATCTGTCTGTCTCCGTCCGTCCGTCTCCGTCCGTATAATCTGTCCATCCATCCATCTATCTGTCTGTCCGTCTCCATCCATCCATCCATCTATCTCTCTGTCTGTCTGTATCATCTGTCTGTCTCCATCCATCCATCTATCTATCTGTCTGTCTCTATAATCTGTCTGTATCTGTCTGTCTGGTAAAAAGTCTTAATATCGTTTGCAGTTTTGATTATCAGGTAAATTTAACTGGTTTTAGAGAAGAGGCGAATACTGTTTGCATGATTCGGCTGGTGTGCTTTCACACATTGCCAGCATGTCTTTTTTCAGATGTGATAACGAATGCCTTGTGATTTAAAGATCAGTTACAGGAGTCAATTAAAGATTCCTCTGATCACTCTGAGAGCAACGGGACGGCATGTTTAGATTAACAGCTGTACCCCTGCCAGCCGTCCAGAAATGAAAGAGACGTGCTCACAGCTCTGATCTCATCTGCCTCAACACTGGGTCAGAGGTCACAGTGGTATCTTATATGGGCAGTGTACACATGGTGTGTTCTCTTTAAACACTGACAAAGCTTTCACCCCAGCTCTCTTTTGTCATCATTTACTCACTCTCATGTTGTCCACTCTCTGATGACAGAGTGGTTATTTCCGTGTGATCTTTGTATGTTTGCAACAGGTGGACACACACGTCTTCTGCCTGCACACGAGCTCTGTGTTTGTGGTTTCCACTTGAGTTTGAGTTA